>NC_057799.1:427177845-427203806 GCF_018294505.1 Triticum aestivum | reverse complement strand
ATTGTGGTTTTTCATCTAAGTATGTGGTGATGAGTAATGCAAAATTTTATTAGCTTCGATGCCATGCTATACATAGTGGTTTAAATAACTTGTGTTTCTTATGCTGGAAAGTAATTCAGATTTTGTTTCTGTTTCAATTAGAGCCCTGATGCAGACAAGGATTGTGTGGTTGTACATGTCACTCGCTATGTGGCGGATGACCTGAATATACGCACTGGGAAAACAGAGTTTTTAGGCTGTTGGATCCTGGAAGCCATTTGAGCTTATACCAATGAAGAGTTGTATTCCAGCCTCACTATTGTCAGGCGTGTTGTCCAGGGTGTACTGAAGCACAAGAAGTTCAAAGCTACTCCTTCGTTTGTGAGGCATACTGCTCTTGTCAAGCTTACGCAGGAAGATGACGTGGCATGCCTCCACAAACAAGTTTATGAGTGGCAAGGCCACAAGGTTGTATTCATGAAGGTTCACAGGATTGAGCTGCTACCGGACGTCCTCGATGATGTTCATGTCAAGGTCCGTCTTGTGTCCAGCCCAAATTAGATCGAGGCATGAAATACTTTCCCCAGCTAGTGTTTAATAGTAGTTGGGATTCTGTCTAATTATCCAAACCTTGCCTGTTATCAAGCCCTCTGGGCTAGTACTCTGTTTGAATCCGTCTATGGGAACTGCTGCTACTTTTGTGTGCCCGTGAATCATCGTAATTGTTGCCGAAATAGATGCGTCCTCACTAGTTTTATCATACGAGCAGTGTGTGTTTTGATGAAATAGAGTACTCGTTCGAGAACTGTGCGCCGACGTATACATAAGTACTTGTAAAAACTGTTGGTGCTATCCCACTTGTAAGCAGTTGTGCAAAACATGACACATTGGCTCAGCTCGCTTCAACACTAGGCTATCGACCAGCTAACAATCAACAATCTGCTGTCTGACATATAAGCAACTATGTATCTTGTTACAGTGGTTCATGAAGTTAACTGAGGCCACAATGTAAATTCCAAACGTTCACACGCTAGTCCAGCGTTCATGTGGAACACTCACATTAAACTCGGCTTCATAAAAAACTTGAAAAGCATAAGTTAAGCAATTTTATACATCTCAATGATTCATAGAACATAACAAACATATACTAGTTAATAGCAAAAGACAAAGTTGTGAGAAGGTTTACAAATCAGGAAAAAACAAGCAAGGCTTCTCTGAGCAAAGGGCCTCCCGCCAGGCTTAAATTTCCTGGAGTTCACTCTGATTTTTTCTTGTTGCCACCATCCAGGGTTTGGTTCTCTCATTCCAGAATAACCAATTATAATTGTGTTCTCAGCTTGAATGCTGAACTGAACTATGCAGTGTACTGACCAGCTGAAAGTCTTGTGCATTCCACTAAGCGCCGCTATTTGCAGAAATAAGCAGACCACAATGCCTCTTGTCCGCGCACCTGTCCCAAAAACTTCCGTGCAGCCGTGCCAGCTTGTCCTCGATCCATGGATGAACTAGAGGAAAGTGCATTCCGGAGTAAGATGCAGATGTTTTCGCTCGTCCCTGCACTTCAATCAGGAAGTAAAACGTATGAATCAGCTTCTTTTAGATTGCGTTGGTCATTCTACCTAGTAACTACCAATGTAGGAATACCTGGAAGACGGGTGGTTAGACGACGGCAACGAGGGATGGCCATCTCATTTTGCGCAGTTCTACTAAAACTGAGGTGTGTGCTTTTGATTGCGCGGATAGAAACGATACGGAGACAGACATCCCGAAATGATATGGAGACAGACATCCCTGTTTGCGCAAATACGAAATATGCTTATTTAAACAGTGACAGATATTTGCAGTGGCGTATGATTAACAACAGCATCTATTGTGTTATAATTGGCAGTAGATTGACAGTATGAAAGTGTCATTAAGTAAGTAGCATCACATCACATCAACACTGCCACTAGATTAACATGCAGAACAATAGCATTAGTATTACTGTCATGAGAGTAGCACATGGTCAGTAAATGTGCAATCAAATTTGTGCAGTTCCACTGGGATGAAGCAATGTTAGCGGTGTGAGATTTAAGTGTAACTGCAAAAACACAATTCATGGGAAATAAAGCAAGACGGAAGCACTTCATAAAATGGTGGTGGCATTGCTTCAATTTATCGACAGCACTAGACCATTACTTATAGTGACATTAGGTGGCATTGCTTAATGCTTCATGTGATTTTACATTAACGGTAGCGATATGGGCGTAGGGACAACAGAGGCATAAAGTGGTGAGGCAGATGTGGTTGCCGAGAGCGGCAAACACTCAGGCAGCATGTCTGCATTTGTCCCATTTTTTTATCTCCTCGACGACATTTTCCTATGTGAGCACAGGAAATCTAGACCTGCTCATTCTCATTTGCGTTGTCCCCCAACACCGTCACTTTCTTTCCTTTTTCAACCAAGAGATAGGTCCACTTCCCCCCACCCTTCACCATCCACCATGCTTTCTTCATCTTTTCAACCAAGAGACCGGTTGGGTAGCCAGTATCTACTACTTTCCCCCGTTTCCTCTTAGAACCAAGTCCTAGATTCATGCTACAACTTTCCCTCTTTCTTCCCGGTTTGAACCAACTCTTAGAGTCAACTGTATGAACTAGCTTTACCTCTAATAATAGTAAAAGTCTAGGTGGCTTTGGAACAGCGGACGGAAGTAGAAAAAGATCCACACGAAGTCAAGTGGGGAGCTGGGGCAGTAGATCAAGGCAGGTTTCGAAGGAATATATACCTGAGGGTCGTCGGCATGTGGCAAAGACGGCGTCGGGAGGCCACATCTTGGCCACAATACCGCGGGGGGGGGGGAGAAGGGGTCGGAGGCCCTCCGGAGCCGGCGCTCTCTCGGAGAGAACGGCACGGCTGCCGATCGGGACGCGCGGGCAGCCGTTGGTCTCCTCCCTCGCCGCCGACGACAGCGTGAACGATGCACCTACACCCTTGCCCCGGTCGAGGTTGTCCGGCTGGATTTGTGACCAGCCGTGAGCTGAGAGAGAGTGTGGCCACCTATGTCTTGCTTAGACCTGGAGAGCATGAGAGAGTGAATGAGAGGAACCCTAGTAAAGCAAGAGCTAAGGCTCCTGCTTATATATGTAGTGGAGTGATTTTATTGTACCAGCTTCAAAAAAATGCGCTCCTACGTGTACCCGCGAGTGGGTGTGAGAGAACTAGTGCGTGCGTGCACCGCTTCTCTTCGTGAGAGTACAATATACTATGCCCAAAGAACGTTGTCCACAAGAGTAACAATATAAGTGTGTGACGTGTGAGCTAAAATAAAATGTGTGCGACGTCTTTTATTTTTTAGAAGTTCTGAGGGTAGGGTGTGAAGAGCACATATGTGTGTGACGTCTACCTGCAGATAGACGGTGGGTGCGAGAGGACTCGGGAGGGTGCGTGTGCGTGAGAGAGAGGGGGGCACGTATCAATGCAATGCATGTGTTCGTAAATCATTATCCGACAAACGTTCGCCACAAGCCTTTTCCTGACGAAAGCCGTAAGAACCGTTAGATCGGCATCCGACAGTGTCAGTTTTGCCATGTCATTTAACAGAACAGCCACTCCTCCTACACACAAATCTTCCACGTGAGTGTTAGCAACTGCCGTATGCTCCATCCGTTCCAAAATGCAGTGCATATAGCTTTATTGAAAATTCAAACCTCGCAAACTTTTACCGAGTTTTCGTGTACCAAATTGCACATGTAGAATACCCTGTATATATCATTTCATTCATCTTTGAGAGGTAACTATAAAGATGGGGGAGGAGTCTACAAAGAAAGACCATCGTATCACCTGTAGCAATTTCAACCATCCTTTGGTGTGGAGGAATATCATAGGAACTCTATATGATATGATTTTTATAGGATTTTTTCCTTTAGAGCCAATTGGTTCATAGGAATAGATTCATATACTCCAAATTTCAAAGGAAATAAACATGATATCATTTCTATAGCTTTAGAGCCACTTGGTTCATATGAATGGATTCCTATACTCCCATAATTTCAAAGGAAAATAAACATTAGCGTATATTCAATAGAAAAGTTCCTATGATATGAACCAAATTACATCTCTTTTCTAATCCCTCCTCATAGGAATTGAGTTACATGTCATCTCTAGATTCAATAGAAAAGTTCCTATGATGTCAACCAAATGACATCTATTTTCCAATCCCTACTCATAGGAATTGAGATACTCCATGTCATCTCTTTCCCTACAACTTCCATGTATACATCTTATATTCCTAAATAGCTAGTAGAACCCACTAGTAGCTTTTTTCCAAGACATGCAACTATGGCACAAGAACTATATAGTGTGCGAATAACTTGAAAGATGGTCGCTGGATGAAGCTAATCCGACAGTGCAGAGATGGAAAATCCGAGCACTACTGGCCGTTGGATATCATCAACATTCCACCAGATCTGCCACATGTACAATTTAGAAGACTCCATGGTTGAACTTAAGCATAATGCACAAACCTCAAAACACATGCACTTCTCCTTTGTTCTAGAATCTTCCGTATCATAATTGATTTTTTTAAATGAAATGCCATTATTTGTTTTTTACTTTATGCTTTGCAATGCACAACCCCATGAATCTTAACATTTTTATAAAACTAATTGATTTTGAATGAGATGAACTATAAGAACTAAACAAATATCTACATCATGCATATATGACTCAAAGCTTTACATGCTATAGTGTGTATTTATTCATAATCTGGTTTCAAAATCTTATGCGTTCAATGCATGTGTACCTTACTAGTTTTGAGTAGAGTAGCAAATTTCACGCGGCCCCGGGTATATCAAAATGCAGGTCCCATGCACCATTGCCTTTCGGTCGAACCTACGTCCACAATTTTTTGTACGTATTATATCTCCATTGGTCCCCGAACCCAAAATGCTGCCTCGTTCCCCTAAAACCAAGCGGCCCACACATATTTAAGGCGTTGACTCGAACTCAATCCCTCTCCCGTTTACTACGACGTGGCCCCGCACGCCCTAGTAGTACTCCTACAAACCCTACCGCCGCACGCATCATTGGTTTTCTTCAAGAGGACGAGGGAGAAGCCGATTTGTAGTGGAGGCGTTTTCAAAAAAAATATCTGTAGTGGAGACCCCTACCCTAGGGTGCCCTAGGTAGCTGCCGCACGCATCATTGGTTTTCTCTTTTCTTTATGCTCTTGCGCCCTAGAGTGAAACGATGGTTGCTTCGTCTGTCCAGCTTAATGCGGGAAAGGTGGGGCTTTGTGATTTGACCCCTCATCGCTCATTTTCTACTACTGCGGTGCTACGACCGGGGTGCCTCCAATTCCAACTGCTGCTCTGAACTGTAATTTGGTGCATTGCACGTGGAACAAGACGGTGGATGAGCCACATGTCGGCCAAAGGGGTCCTGTTAAGTGTGCCGCCATTTCGTGTGCGGACTGACCCTGCTGGAGTCGCTACGCCAACACGACAGGTGCATCCTACCACTTGGTTTTGCTCCTTGGTGAATCCCGACTATATTGATCTAAAAAGATACGTACTAAACTACCCTCTCCGTCTCGTTTTTTTAGACGTCCCGGTTTATAGGGCGTGCATGTAGTTCTAGGTCATCCATTTGACTAACTAAATCTGAGTTACTATGTCACAAAAAGTATATCATTGGATTATTAAGCGGATGTAGTTTCTAAACATATACTGTTCATCACATATATGGCGAGTTAAATTCTCAACCTAGAACGACGTGCATGCCATGTAAATCGATACGGAGGAAGTATAGTAGTAAAAATGAGGTGATTTTACCGAGCGATCAGCGGGGGAGCATGGCCTGTCATGCTGTCCCACGTGTCATGATGTACCAAGGCGATGCACGTGTCCCTCTTGAGGCAAAAGTAATACTACGTGGTTTGAGATGATGACGAACCGCAGTGTGAAATAATGGTTGCTTCGTCCATCTAGGAAGGTGCGGCATTGTGATTTGACGTCTCATTGCTCATTGCTACTACTACTGGGGTGGTACGACTGGGGTGCGTCCCCCTGCTATTCTGCACTGTTATTTGGTGCTTAACACGTCGACCCGGTTGCTATATGTCCCACATGTCGGCGACAGGAAGTACAGAATTCATGAAAGCGAGTGTCGACGGAGGAGTACAAGACATGGCTTGGGGTTTTGCTACTTCGCACGATCCATCGATACAAACCCGGACTAAAGAAAGGCGAGGGCGGGTCTTTTCCCGCGCGGCAGGCAGGGGAGTTTGGCATAGTCTGTTCGAGGCAAGGAGGCAGGAAGGGAAACAAGCAAATAAAGGTTCAGCGACTTAGTTTTGGGAAAATCTGATTTTACATAGTACGTACCCACTAGGGTTTATAGGGCTCATCTACAAAACATTCGTTTTTCCGTTTTATAAGTCTCAATTCTACTACTAGTAGTAGTACCATCACATGTTGGATTTCGAGGTGCGTTAGATCACCCGATGCAAGCAGTGTCAAGATAAAACTCACCAATGCATGTAGAAGTTCATGGAAATTTAGTGGTCATGCATGCATTCGTTCTAATTAATGCCTCGGTAAACATTACTTCTTGAGAAAAACGAGCGTACTAATTATTTGTGCAAACTAGGAGTACGAAATTGATTCGACCACTCACCGTCTACCTTGGTTGGAGAGATTTTGAAATTGAGCCATAAACTGGAAAGGAGGGATTAGTAACTTTTGTCTCGATTACTATTTGTGGCCTTGTACAGATGCAAAATGTATTTTTTTATAGTGGCCTTGTATAAGTAAATGGAGGGAGTACTAAAGGACATATATATTCCAAACAATATGATAATCTCTCTAACCAAGGTAGTACAGACGAGGAGTAAACAGAGGGAGTACTAGTAAAAATTTATCCTCGTCCTGCGAGCCACGGCGCGCATGGGCGAGGAAGCGGGCGTAAGGCGTAGTAAGCAAGCTTCACCTCATCCTGCGAGCCACCGCGCCCATGGGCGGGGGAGACGGCGTACTAAGCAAGCTTCTCCTCATTCTGCGAGTTGACGGGACACATCAAAAGTACTCCAATGTATAGAGCCTTGCCTCTAAGGTAGGCCCCACATGGTTTGCCTCTTTTTTAACATAACGCGTCAAGTCGCAATTTGTTTGTTCACCCGTGGTAGACGATCCTCCCTCCATCTAGTGGACAACTAGTACACGTGTCAAGTTACCACGTGGGCTGCCTTTTTGTACAGAAATGAGCTCCACCGTGTACCCGCGCGGGTGTGGTTGGGAAAGAGACGGGAGTACGTGCGCCGTGCGTGCACCTCTTCTCTTCGTGCACGTCCCCCACCTACATGAGACGCGGTACGAGGCGGCGGCATGGACGGCAGCAACAACGCCCGTGCGCCGCTCCTCGTCGAGCTGGCATGGAGCGGCGAGTTGCTGAACCGCGCGCCGGCTTGGGGCGGCAACTGGCTCCGTCGGGCGAGGGGAGGGAGGTGGATCAGCGAGCTGCATAGCTCGTATCCGGCGTACTCGACGGGCCACCGAGCCGGCTTGGATGCGGAATAACTACTCTTCGTAAGCCATTGTAAGAGTGGACAAAATGGTGAAGGAGGAGATAGGGGAGCGGCGGAGGTGTGCAATTCTTGGCCGGCGTTTGGCCTCGTTTAAATAGGAGATTAAATAGACGGCGGGCGGGAGGAGCTCGGCCAGCGTTGCATTTAATGCCGGCCCGGTCATGAACGGACGTGTGTCCAGAGTGGGATTCTCGGCTTCCAGACGGGCGGGTTTCATGGAGGCGTTTGAATGCGGCAAGGAGGTGTGTTCAGCCGGGCGTGCAGCGAGTGGCGCCCTTGACTCGGACATAGGACAGCGCGCCGTTCTTCCACTCACGTGTGGGCTCTTTGGGTACATGGCCTGCATGTCAGTGACCCAACGCAGGCAGCGCACAACAGAGGAACCTTTGTGGGCCAGGGCGGTTAGAAGCGGGCATTCCATAAATCGATGATTGTTCATTGAGTGTGACGTCATCCTTTTCATGTAGATAAGCCTACTATGTTGATAGCCCGTTCGATACGTTGTGATTCCTAAAGACCGCTACAAACATCAATGTTCTGCTTATCACAGATAAGATTGATTAATACCCGTAACAATCCATGTCCTTAACAAAGGGTGCATGCACGTATAGGTTGAGCGTGTGTCTTGCGTCGTGTGCTGTGTGCATGCAGGCGTGCGAGTGTTGCGTGCGTGCAAGGGTACGTTCGAGTGTTGCATGCATGTGTGCGTACGTGTGTGTGTTCGTGAGTGCATGTGTACGCGTCAGTGTTGCACGCCTGCGTGCGTGCGTGTGTTCGTTATGTGTACGTGTCAGTGTTGCACGCCTGCATGCGTGCGTGTCTTGCGTGCGTGCATGTGTACGTGCGGGGTGAGGCTACACGTCAGTCGACTGACTTTTTCATCTCTGGTCATTAGATTTTCTAGCCATTGGATATGAAATCAAGGGCCTACAGTTTATCATCAAACTCCACCCCCCTGAGCCGCCAGCCACCACCGGCCGAACCGCCGGCCCCCGCTGCCCGCGGCCGGCCCGCGCACCGCCACGCCGCCCCGCCCGCCCCGAAATCACTCCTCACCGTCGGTCCACCGCCGCACTGGCCATCCCTCTAGGCCACCCTGCGCCGAGCTTTTTCTCCGACAATCCCCACCCCACCGCCCAATCAACGCGCCCCCACCGCCGGCGACTGCCAACCAGAGGTCTCACGACTTCGAGTACCCACCGACCACTAATTTATTACCATTTCTGTCCTTCATATACGCGCTGACGGGTGGGCCCTATGGTAATGTACGCTGCTGAATGTGGACCATTTGACTGGTCAATTGATCGTGTCATCAACAAATTACGGAGCTCTATGGTGAGCCAGTGACCGTATGATCACCCTAAAATGTACTATGTATTTTATTAACACAGTACAGACTCAAACTACCATGTCTTTCTTTCATATATGGGCTGACAGGTGGGCCTCATGGTTACGCGCCCCGATGGTGCAACACTAGTTGCGCCACGTGGAACGTTTGACTGGTCAATTGATTGTGTCATCAACAAAATACGGAGTTGTACGGGTGAGCCAGTGACTGTATAATCATGACATATATTTTTTAACACGGTACAGATGCAAGGGCTCATATATACGCACAAGCACTCACCGCTATAAGCACACACACGCAGACCCTACCCCTATGAGCACCTTCGAGAGAGTGGGCCAGCATATGATCTTGAGATTTTACGAAGTCACCATAGGTGCCTCGTAGTTGAGTGGAACGTCTCCTCCCACTGAACGCACATCGCCGGAAAATACTGAAATTAACCCAGGATAAATGCGAGCACCTGGAATTTAACCCTGGTGGGCTCGAGAAACCACTGTCCTCCTAACCATCCAACCACATGTTGGTTAGCACGACAAAATGTATGTGGTGACCGTGATGAGCTTATTTTGAAGTCCAGTGACCATATCGTGCTTTCGCTTCAAATACAATGACCGTAAGTGTCATGAACAAAATACGGAGCACGCATCAAATGAAAAGTCCGTCAATGTCATCAAGAAAATACGGAGACGTATCGTGAGCTAGATACCGTATGATCACCACGAGAATGTATACGGTGACCGTAATGAGCATATTCTGAACTCCAGTGACCGTATAGTGCTTTAGCTTGAAATACAGTGACCGTCATGTGTAAATGTGTCGTGGGCATGCATACTTTTAGAGGGCCGAGAGATAGTTTGTGTGCGTATGTGAAAGTGGTATAGAAAGAGGGGATGTCCGGTGGAGACAAGAAAAGATATGCCCTTCATTTCTCTTTCCCGTGACTAATATTTTAGGAGAATATATAAACATTCACAATGCAGAACAAATATTTTTGGATGCACCATGCAATTAACTTTCATGTATAACATTGTACTTTGTATATGCTTATTTTCTTAGTGGCCGATTGCGTGTGTCGTGTGGTGGGCACATCATTTCTAGTTGTGGTGGGTCAACATGAGGACTCATGGGTCGGTTCCATCCCGCGCCACATAGGTTGGATCGAGACGCGTTATACGAAGACCCATGTGGAGGACTCGGCGTACAACACGAAGCTAGCTACCAGAGTCGCGGAGGACTCTATCCCCACTGGTGATAAGCCAACTATATATGATTTGTAACCCTAGGCCCCCAGGATGTTATAGAAGCTTGGGGGCTAGTTCGTCGATAGTATACACACACGCACAATGCCTGGTATTCACGTGTACTTTGTACACACCCCTATCACTAATATACAGTACCAGGAGTAGGCTTTTTCCTCAACTGCAAGGGTCCGAACTAGGGTAAAACTTTTCCTCGTATTACCATCCAGCCTAACAGTCAGGGATATCCTACCGAATGATATGATGGAATCATATCTGCCAACTACTAAGAGAGAGGTGTGTCGGGGGGGGGGGGCAATGTGTGCGAGAGAGGCCTAAAGATAATGTGCGTGCGGAAGACACGTAGGCACATATATGTGCGTATAGAGGGCTAGTAGAGACCATGTGTGTGTATATATGCATGTGAGAGAAATAGTGTTTTCCAACTGAGATTAGTGAAAAGAGTGGTACATAGTAGTCAGAAAGAGAGAGAGATACAGAGAGAGCATGTGCGTGAGACTCCCCGACACCCCGAGAGAGATTGTGAGCATGTGTGAAAGAGAAATGCCGATGCATATAAACTGTGTGCACTTATGCGGTAGATAGAGAGATATATAGCGCGTTTGTGAGAACGGGCCGAGGCATAGTGCATCTACGTGTAAAAGGCGGTTCTACGCATTAAATTAAAATATAAATGGCATTATTATTTTTGGATGAGATCATGAATTTTGCAAATTGCGTATGGACGAAAATCGATCTATCAGACACCCATACTCTATTGAATTCTAGCATGTGCATGTGTTTATTTCATATTATCGATCCATAGAGTGAGAGCGGTGTGAAATACAGGCAATGGATGCTTTTGCAATTCATATATAAACATTAATTAGTGCACTCCATGTTGTTAGTGTGAAGCACTTTATACATTTTTCACTTGCATGGATACATTCCAAATTGCTAGCTACGAAATAGAATACATGTCGAATTCAACATAAAGGGGGTTTCGAAGATTCAAATTCATAGGAAGTGCATTCATCTATTTGAACCCGAGATAATGGCATTTGTAAATCATATGTAAAAGGGGGCATCAATCTTTGTTGTGCGTTTGAACATGCTATATATATTCATACGCATGTCTAACTTTTTTTTGCAACCAAGGAGATTATAACTGGAACCATGCATGAACTGAGGTAAGTTGCATATTTTTTAATATATACTCGTGTACAATGTATATTCAAATGTACCACCTCCTTTCCAAAATAATCGTAGCTTTAGGATTTTCAAGAGTAAAGATTTGTGAAGTTTGACAAATCCTAATAGTTCAATTCAAGAGAACCGAAAACATTAATGCTTCTGCTCCCAAATATTGAACGAAGCACCAAATAGGCCTCTGGTCACCCGAAACCGCGCGGGACTAATGTTTGGTGGTAGGAAATTACTGTCCTGACTCTGGCCCGTGTAGCCTATCGGCCCGATGTCCAAAGGTCTAAACCGGGGTAGGTTTGTAACTTCACCAAGACGCCAGTCTCAACCGCATCCGAGAAGCATTCATACGCCGTGGGCGCCTAAACACCCATGCGCTCGGCCGAAATCTATCCCGCCCACATTTGGGACACCTGAGATTACTGTCCTACCCCCAATCAGCAATATGTCCGAAATTTTAGATGGGGGCAAAGTTTGTAACTTTCCCCAAATTTCAAGCAAGCGCGTCCCAAACCGAAACATTGTTCCCCCTTAGTTCCCCGCCTCCCTCCGTTTCCCCATTCATACTCCGTGGGCGCCAAAACGCCCTCTCCACCAGCCGCGAAACCCTAGCCTCCTTCGTCCTCCACCCCATAGCACCCAATCCACCGCTGCCCAACTCCATCACGCCGAAGCCGGTACCCCGACATCGTCTTCCAACACAACGGCAACCGCAACGCCCTCACGGACTTAGCAGCTGAAGCCGAGGTAGAGCTGCCTCCACGACGCTGACGCCGATGTGCACCGTACCAGAACCACTCCGACCACGCCGTCCTGCGCCTCACTGCTGCTTCTCCACTGTTGCAACCATCGACCGCACCGGAGATGTTCCCGCTACGCCGTCGTTCGCCGCCTCGGATCTGCTTCGCCGTCGCCAACAGATGGCCACCGCACCACACTAAACAACTTGGCCGTGGTTTCGTCCAAGGCTGCACCGTCCTCCACAACTTCTCGTTTCCGGCGAACCACAAGAAGATCGTTGGAAAAATAGAAGGACATAGCACTGCCAGCAGAAAGAGGTACTCCTCTTCCCTTATTCGTGCAAACCTTACGTCTCTACTCACACCGTATTCATCCCACGAAAGAAACTAGTTGAGCACTTCTTACTGCATCTTCTTCGTGATACTAAATGCACAAGGTTTCCTCCCTTTACTATTTCACCTTTGCTAGAGGTCAGTAGCCCGCCCGGATTTCAATTCAGGGTCAGTCGAACCGCAATTAAAAGAAGCAACACCCGCTTAGGCGCGTGGAGCATCTAGTCCGCCTATTCGCCGGGGAAGCGGCGCAACGGTGTCTATCATAGGGGTGTGGGGCGCAGGAGCTGCTTGCGCTCGATCTGGATGTCGGCGGGGCTTGAATGGATTGCCGAGGGGCGGTGCCAAGCACGGCGGTGCGGTGAGGTCGAGGGGAGGGCATAGGTAGGGGACTGGGACGGTGGTCGCTGGCGTTTCGAGGAAGATCGTCAACACTGACTGGCTGGACGTAGATGAAGGCGATATGCCCGTTCTTTGTACATCGGACGGTGCAGAAAAAATGGACTGACCTATTTGTTTTCAGTCAAATGTTATTTTCATAGAATCCTATAGTAATTTAGTGTGCCATGCATGTTGGAGAGCTATCATATGTCTCCCGTCATTTATTTCTCACCGACCCGCTATCTGCTACCTTTACACTGTACTAATTGTGCACACACTTCACCCATATTCACACTATTGTTTTTTTATGCATGGGTATTTCAGACTCTGACGCAGTGTTGATGAATGCTGAAAAGAAAAGACAGAAGTCGCTCCAGTGTAATTCGAAGATAAGCACTAAGCATTTCAGCGCTCTAAAGGATGCAGTGTCAGCAGTTGGAGACAATAAACGTAGCTCTGCAGTTGATGATCTCAATTGCGACACACAACCATCCAAGGTGCTTGCTTTAACTTCGCGCTATCAAATGTGGTTGCATGTTGCATATGGTGTCTAGCTTGTATTGCTTCCAATTTGGTTAAATTGCATCTGCTTACTTTACACATTATACCTTTGATAATGACATGCCTTCCTGTTTTTGATACATACTACATATGTCTATTAACCATGTTCGTACATCAAACTAATGCTCTTTTATATCCCTCGTCAATCACTTATGATGAGACAGTCACCCGGGTGGGTTACTGTGAGACGCCATACTCGTTTAAAGAGTGCAGTGTCATCCTCCCCACATGATTCTCAAGAAACAGCAAGGCTAAATGTAGATAGTCAACGTAGCTCTCTAGTTGATGACCGCAATTCCCCCACACCACCATCACAGGTGCTTGCTCTAACTTCGCAGTGTGATATGTGGTTGCATGTTGCATACGGTGTCTAGCTTGTAATGCTTCTAATTAGGGTAAATTGCATCTGCTTAGTTTACACATTATACATGTGAATATGACATGCCTTCCTATTTTAGGTACACACTACATCTATGTGTTAACCTTGTTCATACATGAAACTACCTCTCTTTTGTATCCTGCATCAATCACTTACAATGAGTCACGTTTATTCGTTGCATATTGCATATTATTTCTAGCATGTTGCCATGTATTGCTTCTAATTTGGTCAAATACATTTGTTAGGGCACCCTTTTAATTTGGCAGAGTGATATTGGTTTCATCTTTCATATGGTTTCTAGCTTGCATTGATTCTAACAAGTTCAAGCACCATATGGTTTCATATGTCAATATGTCACGCCGTCCTATTTTTCATACATATTCCATCCTCATATCATGCGGCTGCCTTACATGAAAGTAGTGTTCGTCAGTATCATGCATCAATGAGTTCTGAAGAGCAAATTTTATTCCTTTTTCTTGTGGGTTTGACTTGACAAGGCAAAATCAAGAAAGATGAAGGAATAGAGTAAGGAAGGCAATGATGGTGGTCCTCTACAGCAACGTAAATGGAGCATCTGTATGATTCTTCTTGTATTGATAGTGCATTACAAGGTCCAAGTCTCCGCTCCCCTACTCCACCATCCAAGGTGCTTGCTCTAACTTGGCAATGTGATATCTGGTTGCATGTTGCATATGGTGTCTAGCTTGTATTGCTCCTAATTACTGTAAATTGCATCTGCTTAGCTTACACATGATACGTGTGAATATGACACGCTTTCCTATTTTTGGTACATACTATATCTGTCTATCACACCATGTTCTTACATGAAACTACTCTTCTTGTGTATCCTGCATCAGTCACTTATGATGGAACACCTTTAAGTTGGCAGTGTGATATTGGTTTGCATCTTGAATATGATTTCTAGCATGTATTGCTTCTAGTTTGATGAACGCCACCTATGACGAGACTGTTTTAACTTGGCAGAGTGATATTGATTGCACCTTTCATATGGTGTCTAGTTTGCAGTGCTTCTAATTTGTTGAAGTGCCTTCTGCTTAGTTACCACATCATAGGTGTGAATATGTCAAGCCGTCCATTTTTTCGTACATATTCCATCCTCGTATCATGACTTTGCCTTTCATCAGAGTAGTGTTCGTCAGTATCATGCATGAATGAGTTCTGAAGAGCGAATTATATTCCTTTTTCTTGTCGGTTTGACCTCACAATGCAAAATCAATAAAGCTGAAGGAAATTGGCAAGGCATTGGATGATGGTGGTCCTTCCGAGCGACTGAAATGGAGGTTCTCTACAGATTCTACTCCGCCATCCTCCCAACAAGATTCGCAAGACAACGCAAGGCTAGACAGTCAACATAGCTGTGTAGATGATGAGCACATCTCCCCTACTCCACCATCACAGGTGCTTGCTCTAACTTGGCACTATTATATGTGGTTGCATGTTGCGTATGATGTCTAGCTTGTATTGCTTCTAACTTTGTTGAATTGCATCTGCTTACTTTACACATAATGCCTGTGAATATGACATGTGTTCCTGTTTCTAGAACATACGTGTACATGATGAGCACATCTCCCCTACTCCACCATCACAGGTGCTTTCTCTGACTTGGAACTGTTATATGTGGTTGCGTTTTCTGTATGATGTCTAGTTTGTATTGCTTCTGATTATGTTGAATTGCATCTGCGTAGCTTACAACTTATACCTGCAACGATCACTTACCCATAAGACATATTTAAGTTGGGACTATGATGTAGGTTGCATCTTGCATTGTCTTCTAGCTTGTACTGCTTCTAATTTCTTGAAATAGCACTTACGATGAGACACTTTTTACCTGATAGAGTGATATTGGTTGCATGTTCATATGGTGCCTAGCTTTCATTTCTTCTAATTTTTTGAAATGCCTTCCGCTTACTGTTTTTTCATACATATTCCATCCTCCTATCGTACGTGTGAATATGAAACGCTGTCTTTTTTGTATATATTCCATCCTCCTATCCTGCGCTAGCCTTACATCAAAGTAGTGTTCGTTTGTATCATGCATCAACCAGTTATGCAGAGCTAATTTTATTCATCTTCTTGTGGTTTTGACTTCATAAGGTAATATCAGAAAATAGGAAGGAAAAGAGTAAGTTAGGGGATGTTGGTGGTCCTCTGCACCGACGCAAACAGAGACTCTCTAGATTTGCCACTGCTACTGCTAATGAAGTTGAAGTCCCAAGTCTACATGATGAGTTCATCTCCCGTACTCCATCGCACGTGGTTGCTCTAAGTTGACAGTGTGATAATTGGTTTCATGTTGCATATGTTATCTAACCTGTATTTCTTATATTTTGATTAAATTGCACCTGCTGAGTTCATATGTTATACATGTGCATATGACATGCCTTTCTGTGTCTAGAATACACAGCATCTATCAATCATACCATGTTCTTACAACAAAGTATTGTTGTTGTGTATCCCGCATCAGTCACTCATGATTGGACGCTTTTAACATGGCAGTTTGATAGTGGATGCATCTTGCATTGATTTCTACGTTGTACTGCTTCTAATTTTTCGAAATGCCACCTATGACAAGACACTTTTAACTAGGCAGAGTGATATTGGTTGCATCTTTCATATGGTGTCAAGCTTGCATTACTTCTATTTTTTTGAAAATCCTTCTGCTTACTTTACACATCGTAGCTATGAATATGTCACGCCGTCCCGTTTTTCTTACATATTCCATCTGCATACGGTTGTCTTACATCAAAGTATTACTTGTCTGAAGAGTGATTTTATTCTTTTGTGTTGTGGGTATGCCTTGACATGGCAAAGTTAAAAAAGAGCAAGGAAAAGAATATAGTAGGGAATGGTGTTACTTGTCGGGTGAAACGAAAAAGGATCTGCCCTCGAGATTTTAAAGGTACTAATAGTGCAGTAGAAGGTCCAAGTCCACCGGCTAAATCTACAAACACAGTATCACCTGCTCCATCAGCTGCAGCATCTGCTTCAACTGTACCAGCATCTCAACGAGTTACTCGTTCGTTTGCTCCGGAACTGGCCAGTTCCCAAGCTACATTCACACCTAACACTACTTCCGAAGCACTGCTGACACAACAGGACTTGGCAAGATCAGATGAGCCTCATGAGCATCAACGCCAAGATGGTACCTGACCGAGTCAAGTTGCAGTTGCATGCTCCTTTATATGTACTCTTGCAGTTTGATGTGCACTAACACTTTCCATATTCATTGTTGAACTAGCACCACAGTGCAAGCGGAAACAGACATCAGGTATAATGCTTGACAGATTAGCAAAATCTAGAGGAAGAATGGAGATCCATTTTGAGGCAGGTTTAAAAAGGCCACGTGATGCTACAGAGTCAGCGAAGTTAGTATCAGAGGCAGCCATTGCCGTTAGGTGGCATGCACGTATCCTCCCAACGTGGATCCAGTACAGGAATGAGAAAGACAATACCCAGTTTAACACCTTCCTTGACCATTCATCCGTAAGTAATGCTATTCATCGCAATTTGTAATATTTTCTTGCTCTGTGCCATACTTTCTAGCTTCCTCCTAATAAGACTCACATTCTTTTTTCAATCGATGAGGTTCAAGTTGGATCCGAAATATGATGCAACTAAACAAGCATGCACTCATGTTTTCCAGTCTGCTCTGCGACAGTATCGGTACCACCTTAGAAAATCTCACTTTGAAGGCAAGGCTAACAATGAAATCGCCCAAACATCTCCAGTGGAATATATTAAAGATGAAGACTGGACAACCCTTGTTAAACACTGGTCTGATCCAAAGTATCAGGTAGGGTATATGTATTTGATCAGACCACATATTGAACTTGTATTTTTGTATGTGCCTTACAAGTCTATCTTCTTCTAGGCTAACTGTTTGAAGAACAAGACCAACCGTTCTAAAGTGAAATTCCAACAGACAACAGGATCTCGTGGCTATATTGCACACTGCGAGGCTCTTGTAAATAGCTGCTACTTCCTTCTTTTTTCTATGCCATATTATCGTATCTATATTGACTTGTTCCAAAAACAGAGGAAAACCCATGCGGACCAAAAAGAACCTGAACCGAATGCAGTGCAAATCTTCAAGGATTTCCACACCAGCAAGACGAAGGGTATGAGCACACCAGTTCAGGCCGCTGTTGTAAGTCCTTACTCCTCCTGCCTTTGAACTGATTGGTATTGTGATGTGTTCATTTAACTGCTTGGTTTGCAGCCAATGTCAGTTACTCTGTTCACTTTTATACACAGTTGTCTTAACGTATCTTTTCACCTTACATGGTTTAAAAGAGATGAAGGATATTCTTTTGGTCTTGATCTGTAATCTAGTTGTGATGTTCACGTGCGCACACAATGATAGAATAGCATGTTTGTTTTATATCTGTTTGCCCATGATATGAATGATGTCATACTATGTTCATCCTACTTTAAACCATGTCTCCTTATCCTTAGATGTCAACGAATGTGAGGAAATAGACAATACAGTAGGCATGCTACATGGGCATATGTTCCTAAAGTGATTTTATTATGTAGTTGGCACTACAATACATGCTAATGTATTACAATAGTTCACCAAAATAAGTTATGTATAAACGTGAAACTTACTTTGTATGTTTTTGTCTCATTAGTAACTTATTTGGTACACTAATCTACAAGTTCAAACTTTCAGCAAGCTATGGAACAAGTGATTGAACAGCCACAACCACCTAAAGGTGATGAGGCTACCACAGGCACAATATCACCTCTTGCTGCTGTGCGTCAGTATCTCTCCACTAACAGTGCAAAAAGCACCTTCCTGCTTAATTCTGGGTTGGTTGTCAAGGTAACCTTGTCCAAATCGCCTACTGAACAAAATCTTCCGGCTAGACAGAGTGGTATATCTGTGCTCCAGACACAAGTCCAATCCCTAATGTACGTTGTGTTAGAAACAAAAATAGTAGTTGACAAATATCGTGAAGATATGAATGGTTTTGAAACCAATCTATCAGACATTTGCTTCGTTGTTCAAGACCAATGGCGGAAAAAGGGGAAGATCGTGCTGCTCCATCAGATTCTACAGCCTGAAACATAAGCACTCAGGTCAAATGATCTGTGATTCTATACATCTGATGGTGCTTTTATCTGCAAGGTCTGCAAACTTTATGCCAACAGTCCTTTTGTTGTATGGTTGGAATTTATTTTGTTGTGATACTGCATTTATGATGCTGCCAAAGGCTGCAGTAATTACGACGCTATTTTTTATAGTGTAGGTTTATCTTAGTAATGTATTCGGCCGAAAGCTTCATAGGAGCCCAACATGCCAACATTCATCGGGCCCATTCCAATTGGGCTAAAAACGATCCTGGGCCAAAATTTGCATGTAGCCCACTAAAAATATCTGGGCCTAAATCAGCATAAGCTTTCATATTTTTCTGGTAGGCATGTGCCCATCGTGGGCCTTTAACAGGCCTAAATATAATTTGGGCCTCAGTAATAATAGGCCGTTTACATGTGTAAATATCTCGAGCCCATAAAAAACATGGGCCTTTAATAGGCCAAAAGTAAGATTGGGCCCTGATTGTGCCAAATAACCCACTGGTCGGCCCATTTACAATGCGGATCATCCACAGGCCGAAATTCAGATGGGTCATAAATGCGCCGACCTACTACACGGGCCTTTAACAGGCCAGAAGTTTGGTCGGGCTTGATTAGTGTCATTTTTATATGGGCCGTTAGTGGGCTCGATGTGGCGTTGGGCCACATATGGCCCATGAATTTCGTCCGACGTTAACAGGCCGAAATTCACAACAGGCTGAAAGTGGCCCAAATCTGTAGTGGGCCTCTAAAATGTCAAACATTGCAGAATATGACTCATATCCTTCACGGTCGTTATGGGCCGAAAGTTTCAATGGCCTATAAATGGGCCCAAATGAAGCAGGACCTTTAATAGGCCGGAAACACACCGGGCCGTAATTCGGCCCAAATTCTTAGCGGACTATTAACGGGCCAGAAGTGACAATGGGCCGCGATGATGACAAGTTTAGGACGGGCCGTTGACGGGCCGATTTGACACTAGCCGTACGGGCCTTAACTGAGAATGTTGGGCCTTTAGCTGGGCCGGCCCATTATGGTATGCAAAATCTTGTGGGGCTTTAGCTGGGCCGGCCCATTATGGCCCGCTAAATCTTGTGGGCCTTTAGTTGGGCCGGCCCATTATGGCCCGCTAAATCTTGTGGGCCTTTAGTTGGGTCGGCTCATTTAATCTTTATGGGACACTTTTGGGCCTGTCCATGTGTCAACGTAGCATAGGCGCATCTCGCCCATTGGATGAGCGACACCTGTCCCAACGGTGAGCAAACACGTGTTTCCTTCGGCCAATGAGTATTTTACACGTGGAAAATCCCCATTGGTCCGGGCTGTTAACGGGTTATCGGATCCAAAACCGGACCCGATAGCTTAACGGCGTTTCGTTACGGTGGATGCCACATGTCGGTCACCCTTGACGAAAGCACTTCTATGACGCGCGATTTATCGTCTTGGAAGTGGACACTTCCGTGATGATAATTTTGGTAATGTCATGGAACACTTCTACGACAACACATGTATGACTATCTTGATTCTATCATAAATTTGTCATGGATGTACATGCATGATAGAAAACGTGACCTACTGTGACAAACATGTATCATCACGGAAGTGTCTTTTTTGTAGTGATTAGAATTACTCCATAAAGCATTACTATGCATAAAACATTATAAATAATAGTAGGAAATCATGATGTAAAATGCACGTATCAGCCGCAGTCTCGACGGCTGCCGAGACGGAAGCCGGTGCGACAACCTCGACGGTTGCCAAGACGGAAGCCCCCGAGGCCACCCAACTGGGAGTCGGCGCGCTTGCCATGTAGTAGTTATTTGTTTCTGCTTTTTGATCGAACTGTAGTGTTAGTTTGCAAGTCCACCCACTAGGAGTGTAGGAGACCATAATGAACCTTCGTCCATGGGCCTCTAAGTTATGCAAATTTCTATTATGCATATATGTCTATTGTCGACCACCGGCTCGCTTCTTTCCTTAGTCATGTAGCCATTTTTCCTGTTCACCTCCCTTTTGCTCCTGCCAGCCAGACATCAGGGTTCGGTCTATAGCTAGAGCAAGGAGTGGGCCGCAAGGGAGGGAGCACCGTACTTTAGACTTCAGGAGTCCGGTTTGAGCGAGCGAGCAGTGGGCCAGCTGGGTGGTTGGCGGCGCAGCGGGATGAAGTTCAGCCGGTGAATGTGTAGAAGGCCCGGTGCTGTCGGCCAAAGGCACAGTCGGATTGTCCGAGCTGATGTTTTTCTTAGTCTCTTGTCACGTGCGAGCGCTGCCAACCTTTTGCTCTTGCCAACCGAACAGCCGGTTTGCAGTATGTAGCTGGGGACAAAGGGTGGGCCTTTGGTGTTGTACACACTATGAAGCCGGCTCCAGAAAAGGAGGGCATGGGCTAGCTGGCAGCCCCCAAGCTGGACTTGCACGACCTGGCCAGAAATGAAAGTACAGTAAAGCATGGAAAATGCTAGGTATGGAGACATGAAGGGTAGCCCCCGAGGGTCGCTCGAGGTTGCTCATGGTCACCCGCTCCTTTCATTAAAAAACCAAAAGGTCGTGATACATACATAGATACACCATTTTAACTGTAAAATGGGCGGAGGAGGTCGGTCTTCCAGGGGCACTCCGTTTTGACGCCCGAGCCGTCCTTCTTGTTCTTCCTTGCCCTCTGTGCGTCGATGAGGTAGTATGCATTGTTGCTCAGAGCTTTACAAACGATGAAGGGGCCCTCCCAAGGGGAGGATAGCTTGTGATGGCCGGATGTCCGTTGGATGAGCCGAAGCACCAGGTTGCCCTCTCGGAACGCGAGGAGGCAAATCCATCGGCTATGATAATGCCGCAGGCTCTGCTGGTAGATGGCTGACCGGGCTAGGGCCAACTCGTGTGCCTCATCGAACAGGTTGATGATACATCTCCAATGTATTTATAATTTTTGATTGTATCATGCTATTATACTATCAATCTTATATGCTTTATATGCAATTTTATACCATTTTTGGAACTAACCTATTAACTCAGGGTGCTAGTTCCTATTTTTGCCTATTTATTTTTTCACAGAAAAACATTACCAAACGAATTCCAAACACGAGGAAACTTTATGTTGATTTTTTGGGCCAGAAGGGAGCCGGAAGCTTTGGGAGGAGGCCAGAAGATGTACGGGAGAGTCACAAGCTCACACCACATGTCCGTGAAGGGGGCACCTGAGCTTGCGGGCTCCACGTAACTCTGTTTGATCTAATTCCGCTTCTATAAATTCCCATAAATTCCAAAAATAGCAAAGCGAGACCTGAAACAATTATTCCGCCGCTGCAAGCCTCTATTATTTCGTGATCCCATATGGAGGACTTTTTCCAGTACGCTATCGGAGGGGAATCGGTCACGGAGGGTTTCTACATCAACCTTGCTGCACCTCCAATGATGTGTGATTAGTTTACTATAGACCTACCGGTCCATAGAGATTAGCCAGATGGCTTCTTCTCTTCTTTGATCTTCAATACAATGTTCTCCTCACAGTTCTATTCGATGTAATCTTCTTTTGCGGTGTGTTTATTGGGATCCAATGAATTGTGGGTTTATGATCAGATTATTCATTGAAAGTAATTGAGTCTTTTATGAACTTTATTATGTGTTATTGAAGGAAATATGCCCTAGAGGCAATAATAAAGTTATTATTTTATATTTCCTTATATCATAATAAATGTTTATTATTCATGCTGGAATTGTATTAACCGGAAACTTGATACATGTGTGGATACATAGACAAAACTCCGTGTCCCTAGTAAGCCTCTACTAGACTAGCTCGTTAATCAAAGATGGTTAAGTTTCCTAACCATAGACATGTGTTGTCATTTGATGAACGGGAACACATCATTAGGAGAATGATGTGATGGACAAGACCCATCCATTAGCATAGCATATTGATCATTCAGTTTTATTGCTATTGCTTTCTTCATGCCAAATACATATTCCTTCGACTATGAGATTATGCAACTCCCAGATACCGGAGGAATACCTTGTGTGCTATCAAACGTCACAACATAACTGGGTGATTATAAAGATGCTCTACAGGTATCTCTGAAGGTGTTTGTTGGGCTGGCATAGATCGAGATTAGGATTTGTCACTCCGAGTATCGGAGAGGTATCTCTGGGCCCTCTTGGTAATGCACATGATAATAAGCCTTGCAAGCAATGTGACTAATGAGTTAGTTGTGGCATGATGCATTACGGAACAAGTAAAGAGACTTGCTGGTAACGAGATTGAACTAGGTATGAAGTTACCGACGATCGAATCTCGGCAAGTAACATACCAATGACAAAGGGAATAACGTATGTTGTCATTACAGTACGACCGATAAAGATCTTCATAGAATATGTGGGAACCAATATGAGCATCCAGGTTCCGCTATTGGTTATTGACCGAAGAGGTGTCTCGGTCATGTCTACATAGTTCTCGAACCTGTGGGGTCCGCACGCTTAACGTTCGATGACAATTTTGTATTATATGAGTTATGTGATTTGGTGACTGAATGTTGTTCGGAGTCCCGGATGAGATCACGTACATGATGAGGAGTGGTTGGTAGGTAAAGATTCATATATAGGATGATAGTATTCGGAGACCGGAAGTGTTCTGGGGGTACCGGGTACGTATCGGGTCACCAGAAGGGGTTCCGGGCACCCCCAGCAAAGAAATGGGCCTTATTGGGCCAAGAGTGGGACAGACCAGCCCCTAGTGGGCTGGTGCGCCCCCATATAGGATGAATAGGAGGAGAAGGAAGGAGGGGAAGGGAGAAAGAAAAGGGGAGGATTCGGCCTCCCCCTTCCCTTCTCTCCCCCCCTCTCTTTCCTTCCCGCTCCGACACTTATGGAAGGAGGGGAGGCCGACTTGTGGGAGGCGCCCAAGTAGGATTACTCCTACTTGGGGCGTCCCTTGCTGCCCCTCTCTGTCAGATTCTGGGTTCCGGCAGACCCTTGAGGTTCGAACACTGGGGTGCACACGAAGATCCCTCTCCCTCTCTAGCTCACTCGCACAATGACCTCAAGGCCTAGCTCGCCGAACCCAAAGAACAAGATACACAAGAGTTTATACTGGTTCGGGCCACCATTGTGGTGTAATACCCTACTCCAGTGTGGTGTGGTGGATTGCCTTGTAGGCTGGGGATGAACAAGTACAAGGGATGAATAACCTCCCGAGGAGAGGTGTTCTTGAGCTGAGTGAGCTTGGGGTGTGTGTGTGGATGATCCGAATGATCCGTCCCCTCGCTATGGTGGTGGCTAGTCCTATTTATAGAGGCCTTAGTCCTCTTCCCAAATGTAGGCGGGAAGGGATCCCACAACGGCCAATTTTGAAGGGGGACAACTAGTACAAGTTATCCTGACTAAAGGTGGTCTTCGCCTGCCAAAGGCTCTGGTGGTGACGCCGCCGTGGGCTCCGCGGTTACCTCCGTCCTGCCGTCCTGCTGGTCTTGGTCTTGTTACACCGATATGGAAACCTTGGCCTGATGCCTCGGGACTCCTCGCATGCGCCTTCCTCTTTAGCACCAAAGAGGAAACTGGTATTGTGCGCCTGCTGGCGCCCGCCTGGCTTCGGTCGTTACGGGTCACGTCATGCGAACCTCGCGAGGTGCCCCTTGCATAGATATCTCTGCTCCTCAGGAGCCAGCCTAGTGAGGCTGCCCCTGAGGAGGTCTTGGCGTCGTCCGCCTCGCGAGGCTTGGCCCCTCGCGAGGGTCTTGAGTGGTTGCTGCTAAAGATGGGCCGTACCAGGCCGCTAGCTGAGCCACGCCCTGGGCCGCAGCAGGCAGGCAAGTCTGGGTACCCCCATTCCCAGGATGCCGATAGTAGCCCCCGGGCCCAAGGCGCGCTCGGACTTGGCTTCGAGGCAAAGCCAAGGGGCAAGTGTGGAGCGCCGCGGGCCCCAATAGTCTGCAGCCTTGATTGACGCATGGCGGTTGACCGGACGTGGGCGCCTCCGCTTCCGCACGCCGCCTCGGCAACTGTCCCTGACTGACAAAAGGCTGGCACACGCCGCGGTGCCTTCATTGCCTCCCTTCGTCTTCCTCAAGATCTCCTTTCTTGCTCCTTGCTCTCAAAGACTCCATATGTGCGCCAACTCCCCTTCAAGCCTGCAATCGATGGCGTCCGGCAAGGCAAAGGCCGCTTCTCCGCCTGCCAGGTACGAGCCGGCTCTGAGCGCGCCCAGCGCTTCGGAGAAGAACTTCGCCGCCACGCTCCTGATGACGGTGGAGGGCAGCAACGAGGAGGGAAAGACCATGCTCCGGGCCGCCTCCACTGAGCCGGAGGCCTCAGGGAGCACCTTCTATCCCTTCTTTATGAGTAGCATCGTCGCAGGGCTGGTTCCCCCCTTCTCCGATTTCTTCTACGCCGTCCTTAGCCACTACAAGCTGCATGCCCTTCATCTTCATCCCAACTCCGTCCTCCTCCTGTCGATCTTCGCCTTCTATTGTGAGGCGTTCGTGGGGGTGATGCCGTCTGTGGCGCTGCTTCGCCACTTCTTCTACCTCCGGAACAAGGACGGCCACTGCTCGGGGTGTGCCAACTTCATCGCGGTCACCGGGACCAACGCGATCTCGAAGGCTGGGAATAAGGCCGAGAGCTTCAAGAGCAAGTGGGTCCTTATGGACGCCAAGTGCTCCCACCCTCGGTTGGTGATGCCGACGGAGATGCCTATGCCTCACGACGGGTGGTTCCGCGCGAGGCTCACCGACCCCCGAGCGGAGCAGGTGCTGGATAAGATGACCGCCGACCTGAAGCCCGACGACCCGAAGGCGGCGAAGCTGATGGGGGCCATGATCGTCAAGGAATTCCTGGCGCAGCACGTAGCTCCACTCCAGGCGTGCTCGCGCCCCTTGTGGAAGCTTGCTGACGAGGAGAACAACCTCCGTCTGCGCCGGGATGCCTTGTCGGATGAGGAGTTGGGCACGGCTCTCCGCCTCTTGGTCGAGGACGATCAGGGGTATCCGCCAGACACGCATATTCCCCTATACCGCCGCCCAGATGGGGCGAAGGTTGCTGCCGCCATGCCCACCTTCGACGGGCGCGGGCTCATGCCGCCGGTGATGGTATCCTCCGATGACTCCGATGAGGACGTGGAGCCGGACTCGGAGGCGACCCGGGAGGGGGCAGGGG
>NC_057799.1:427088719-427177550 GCF_018294505.1 Triticum aestivum | reverse complement strand
CTCCGCGCCTTGCCCGACGGCGACGATGCTGATGACCACCCAGCGAGGGAGGCCTTGCCCCCTGCTGGGGTCACTACGAGGTCCAGGGTCACCCCCTCAAAGAAGCCGCCGGCTGGGGTCCCGACGAAGAGCAGGTCGGCGCTGATCTCCCAAGAGGACGCTCCTGCTCTGGTGCTGCCGCCGGACCAGCCGCCGCGGCCTCATCTACTCCTGGAACTCGCGCGCCGGCGCCCTAGGCTGCGAGGCCCCCGGGCTCCGTGCTTCTGAAGAGGCCGCGGAACTACGCCGCCGTGGACCAGTAAGCACCTTGCCCTGACTTTGTTCTTGCTCCTGCTTCTGTCGCTGCTTCTTGATGTTCTCCTCATGCACTGTCAGGCCGACGTCGGCGGCGAAGAAGAAGAAAGAGGGAGCGCCTACGCCTTCTGCGGCCCAGCAGCCTGCCGCAGCCACGCCACCTCCGGCGCGGAAGGGTGGTGACGGCGCCAATGCTTCTCCATCCCGGTCTTCCTCGCGAGGCCTGGTTGACGGGTCTCAGGAGAAGGCGACCTCTACCGCCAAGTCAGCTCCGGGGGCACCTGCCCCAAGTTCGCCCGTCGAAGTTTCGATGGTTAAGGAGCCCCCAGCTTCTTCTTCTTCCGTCACCAGCGCGCAGGTCGCGGCGGTCACGTTGCCTCCTCCTCCGCCCATCTCCCTGCTAGCTCGTGATCCTTCTGCTTCGCCCGATGCTCTAGAGAAGGCTCTTTCTGCGCTGACCCGACTACGGGATGATCTTCAAGGCGCTGACCGTCGCCTGGAGCTGATCTCGGGTTGGCTGCACTCCGACGCGTCTGTCAGGGCGGCATTAGGCTAAGCCGTGGCAGCTTCCGAGGAGGACAAGCAGGCAATCAACCAAGCCGCGGTCGCCCGCGAGGCGGCGCTGGAGGATGCCGAGGCCGCCAAGGAGCGCTGCTGGTCAGTGGAGGCCGAGCTGGAGACCATGCGCAATGAGCGCGCGGCCGAGGCTCGGAATCGCAAGGCGGAGGAGGAGAAGATGAAGGCCTGGAAGATGCAGTCAACGGTCGCGACACCGAGCTAGAGCAGTCGGCGAGGGCGTAGGCTGCAGAACGCAGCCGCCTGGAGGAGCTGGAGAAGAAGGTGGAGGCGGAGAAGGCCCAACTGGAAGCCAAGGCGAAGGTTCTTGCCGAGGATCGCGTGGCCTTCAAGTCTCTTGAGGGGAGGTCCCATGCGGCACTGCGGGGACTCTACAAGAAGGGCTTGGAGCAGCTGCTCACGACTGATGACGAAGGCCCCGCCCAGCTGCTCCCCCATCTTGTTGCGGCGCTCGAGGATGTCGTCGACGGGATCGGCCCCATGGTGGAGGGGGAAGCCCGCGCGCTTTCCTCATCCGCCCTGACGCGCGTCTTTAGCCACCTCCATCTTCGTGACCCTGATGCTGACCTTGGCAAGCTGCTCAAGCCCGTAGAGGAAGGGCGCTGCGCAGTCGCTGCCAAAGCCGTGAAGAGCCAGGTGGAGGCCCTGTTGAAAAAGTTCCTTGCCATCGACCCTGCACCTCCAGCCGGTGGTGCCGCCGATCCCGCGACCAAGGCTGACGACGCTGCCGACGGGAAGACGCTCCCTGACGACGGCGCCCAAAGCTGAAGAAAAGGCTTGCTGGTGCACAATGGCGCTCCTTCCCGTTTTACTTTCTTGCAACATACGGCGTGCCTCATGGAGGCATTAAAAATTCTTGTGGGTGCTTAAGGAACAGTATGTTTTGCAGTGCTTTATTGAGATTCCGCGATTTCCTTCCCGTTTGCTTGATGTTCTACATCAGCAGGGCCCGACCCCGCACATACCTCAGCCGCTGTTGGGCCGTCCGGATCGCCGGGATGGGACCAAGGGGTGAGGGGCTACGTGGGCAGTTAGGCTCCTAGTCGCGATGCTCAGGAGTCCTCCTTGACGCGCAAACGGCCTGCTGGAAGGAGATGCGGAGGTAGGCCTTAGTGCTCTACGTTGGCAGGGCCGACCCCGCGCATACCTCAGCCGCCGTTGGGCCGTCCGGATCACCAGGACGGAACCAAGGGGTGAGGGGCTACGTGGCCAGTTAGGCTCCTGAGTCACGATGCTCAGGAGTCCCCCTTGACGCTCAAACAGACCTTCATACCTGTCCTCGCCGAGGTTCCGCTCGGGAGGGGCGCGCGATGACCAAGTCCGAGGGACCTGGCAGGGCGGCGTATGCTAGGCGTGACCTGATCGTAGCCCCCATGCCCGGCCCCCTCGCGCGACTCTCCTGAGGGGAAAACGCTGCGGTGGGGCTGGACACTGAGCCGGGTGGCTCCCTGAGGTTGGTGCGGCTGTGGGGCCGCCCTCAGTTGTTTATCACCAGCGCGGAGCATAGCGCTTCCGCACTTGCACGGGCATAGCCGCTCCTCGACCGTGTCGACTGCCAGCACAGAGCATGGTGCTTCCACTAGTGCGTGGGCGAGGGCTCCCTCTGAGTGGAGCCCCCGGGGCGTGTACAGCCCCGCCCTGACACGTGGCTTGCACGGCAGGGCTAGACGAGGTGTGCCTGGGCACTCGTGAGCCAGCGCGGGACTCACGAGGCCCTACCTCAAGGCAGGTTGCGCCTGGTCTTGATTCTTGATAGCTATTGCGATCCAGCGAGATGGTTAGGCAACCTGCGCCGGATGAATCTTCTGAGGTGATTACATGAGGAGGCCAGACACCAACGACCCCAGGAGGTGACGTGAACGGGGCCGGCCCGCCAGACAGAGCTCAGTCGTTTGGTTTATCGACGCTGCAGGGACAGACCCGAGCAGAGACGCCGTGCCTAGCTTCCTCATGCAAAGAATCCTAAAGAAAGACAACCGGCGCGCAGCTTCCGTGGTGGTGAGGATGGTTGTGGGTGGGCTTGCAATGCTCATGGTATCGAAGTACCGGACAGGCAGGTGATAATCATGAAAGGGCTCAAGCAATGAGGCAGGTTAGCTCAGTTAGATGCAAGAACAATACATGCCACTGGATGATGCAGCCCGAGGGGCGCTCCCAAAAGAGTAAGCTAAAGATGCAAAAGGATACACATCATAGGGACAGGCCCTTGTGACTTGGGGATAATGCTGCCGAAGGGCGCCCCCAACTGAATGAACTGGAAAGGGTCACCTGATATCGTAGCTGGAGTGGTGTCGGAGTAGCCAAAGATGCGTGCCAAAGAAGTTGCTCCTCACGAGCCGCCAGGATCCTGAGCCTCAGGAGGCTCCGTAGGCCCAGGTGGCTCCTGAAGAACTGTCGCGATCTCCGCCAGGACAGCGTGATGCCTGGCCTCCTGAGCCGCCAAAATGCTCCGCAAGCGGCGCTGAAAGGTGACAGCCGCGTTCGGTAGGCCAAATGGCATGTGAACATAGGTGTGAGGTGGACCCTCGCACCGTCCAATGCGCGAAGGCCAGAAGCGTCCTTGAGATGCGGCCCTGTTGAGCCCTGGAATGTCGACGCGGACGCACAGCCCGCCATCCTCGGCAGGATGGGGAGCTGCGCCGGGTGGTGGGCGGCGGTCGCCGTGTATGGTCCTTGCCTCTTGAAGCTCCTGGATTGCCTTGGTGATGAACTCCTGAGCACTAGGCGCTCCACGCCTTGTGCCCTCTTGAGGGAAACATGCGGCGAAGCACGCCTCCACATGGTGCCCGAGCGCCTCCCTCGTGACGTTGGCTAGGTCAGAGGCCCTCCAGAAGAGAGCCCCCGAGCCCAGCCCGAGGAGGGTGCCGGGCGCGCCTTCCTATGCGAGGGAGGGAGGCGCCCCGGCTGCGAGCGCAGATGCTGAGGTGGTGCCGCTGGAAGCGCCGCTCTCCTGAGGCCCTGGGTGGAGTAGCTTCTTCTTCTTCTTGGGAATTGCCTCAGGAGGGTACAGGGTGCCTTCGCTGTCGGGTTCTTCGGCCGCTGCAGCTTGGTAAGTGTGCTTGAGGGAGCACACCGCATCTCTTTCTTCGCAGGGGACCGTGATGACGCTGCCGCTCCCTGGCATCTTGAGGACGTTGTAGCCATGGTGGGTCGCTGCCATAAACCTGGCCAAGGCTGGATACCCAAGGATGGCGTTGTACGGTAGACGGGTGTGCGCGACGTCAAAGTCGATGAGCTCGGTGCGGTAGTTGTTACGCTGGCCGAAGGTGACAGGGAGGCGGACCTGCCCTATCGGGGTGGTGGTGCCGTCGGTCACTCCTAAGAAGGGCTTGGTAGGCTGTAGTTGACCGTATGACACTTGGAGGCTATCGAATGTCTCGACGGACAGGACATTGAGCCCTGCGCCACCGTCGATGAGGGTCTTGGTGACTTGAACGTTGCTGATGATGGGTGAGCAGAGCATCGGGAGGGCGCCGGCAATTGTCGCGCACTTGAGCTGGTCTGACGAGTTGAAGGTGATGGCGCACTTGGACCACCCGAGCGGGCGCGTGGCTTCGAGCCTGGGAAGGGCCGCGTTCACCTCACGAGCAAACTACTTGAAGATACGCTGAGAGGCTAGGGCTTGAGCGCCACCCAAGATGCAGGTGATGGCACGAGGCTCTTAGAAGCCTCCAGCCCCCTCGTATGGGTGATGGTCATCGTTTCTCCTTGGTTGCGGTGGCAGCGGAGAGAGGCCGGCGTTTCCCTGAGGGCGGTCCTCACGAGGCTGCTCCCTCTAGGCGCCCTCACGAGGCTGGTCCTGCCAGTGGCCCTCACGAGGCCGGTCGTGCCATTCCTGGCGGGGGCCGCAGTCGTCCCAGCGTCCCCCACTTCGTCCTCCTCCTCATCCGTAGCCGTGATCGCCATGCTCAGGGCGTCGGACGCAGCGCCCATCGCGGATGGCCCTGAGCTCTTGACAGTCATTGGTGTTGTGGCTGTGTACATTGTGGAAGGCGTAGAACGGGCAGTTGGCCTTGGATGACTCGGGGTGGTCGCGGCCGCGTGTCACAGCCCTAGAACCGGATTGCAACTAGTTGCATAAGCATCCAAGTATCATGTTTATATTTGTTTGAAATTTGAATTGGGGATTGTTCAAACCCTAGCAGATAATAATTTCAACTAGGATCAAAATAAAAATATTTCAATAAACCCAAAATGACCTTCATAAATGTCCATCATTTTTGAATTGGTCTAGAACCTCTGCCAAAAATGATGCACATATTTCTAGGCCATTCTGGATGTTTGAATTAACTCATATTGTATTTGAATTGGGGCATTTAAATACTATAAATATTTTTAAATGCTCCAACAATTTTAGAATTAGTTGAGGGCCTCTGGAATAATTCATTTAGTGCCCATAACTATTTCCAGAAGTGATTTGGTTTGAAAACCAAATTTAAACAAATTTGCATAAATAGAGAACAGAACAAAAATAGAAATAAGAGAGAGAGAGAAGCCACTTGGGCCAGCTTACCTGGCATAGCCACCTGGCCCAGCACTGTGGCTGAGGCCCAGCCCAACTCCCCACCGTCTTCAACCTCTGCCAGTAGGCAGAGGCGTGTCGACGCGCGCGCGCCCGAGCTCCACCTCCTGCTTCCACCTGGGGCCCTGATCCTTCCCTCATTGCCCCTCTGGACCCCTCTCTCCTCTCCCTCACTCGCTGCTCTCCCTCCCCTCCTCTGTTTCTCTTACGCGCAGCCGTCGCCGCTGACAAGCACCGCCGTGGCCACAGCCACTGCGTCGCCCCGCCGATGCTCTCAGAGGCTCCGCCGCAACCTCTTCTCCCTCCTCGCCGAGCTACACGAGCCAGGACGGCCCCAAGACGACGCATGTGGCCTTCTTCCCCGACCACGGCCGCCGGATGCCGCCGTCCGTCGCCGTCTCCGCCGCCTCCCCGAGTCTGCTGAGCTCCGCTTCGACCCCGCTGTATTCCCCCTGCTCCCCGAGCTCGTCCTCGTTCCCTAGCCGCACTAGACGTCGGAGCCGAGAGCTCCTCGCCACCATTCATGAAGCCACCGTGGCTAGAGAGGGCGCCGCTCGCGTCCGAGCATCCCATCGTGCTCAGCACGTCTCCAGAAGCTCGTAGACACCAACACCTCCCCCTACCGTGCATCGTAGAGCCTAACCCGCTAGCGCCGAACTTCGGCCACCGCCGCGAGCTTCGTTTCGTGAGCTCCGGTGCCCCCGCGGCCACCCACCTACTCCTCTGGATGCGGGAGAGCACGGGCTACGCCCCGATGGTCTCCGCGAGTCCATCCGCCGCCTGTAGCTCAAGTCCGGCGAGCCTCCACCGTCGTTTGAGGTCGCCGGCGGCCTAACCCCGGCCGACTGACGTGTCAAAGTAGGCTAAAACTCATTAGGTCACTAACTACCCTCCCCAGGGTCACTGACGCGCGGGCCATGCCCCTGTTTAGTTTAGATGTTAGTTTAGTTAGCACTAATTAACTTAGTTAATTAGTTGACTCACTGACAAGTGGGCCCAGGCCTTAATTAACCTAGGTTAGTGCTAACCTAACACTAAGTAACTCTGTTAGTTAGTTGTTACACTGACATGTGGGTCCCAGCCGTCAGGTTTGACCTGGCTAGCACCATTGACCTGCTGACATCACCCCGACGTCATGCTGACGCAGTTAACCTTTTTTCTGGATTTAATCTTATTCAGGAAATTCCAAAAAATGCCCTAAACTTCTAAAATTCATAGAAATTCAACCATAACTCCAAATGAAACAAATTATATATGAAAAAATGATCAGAAAAATCCAATCTATCCATCTCTACCATTTTCATGCATGTTAGAGCAACCTAACCTTGTTGTTTAGATGAAACAAGGTAATGCACTTATATGAGTTCATATTTTGGGTTTGGATTTGAATCTTTGATTCAAATGAACTCAAACCATCATGTTCTTAGCTGCATTAGCTCAACACACTCATTTTGCCATGTCATGATCATGCATCATATTGTGCATTGCATTGATTGTATTTCTTCTCTGTTGCCGGTATTTGTCCCCTCTCGGTAGACGATGTTTCGACGTTGTGATCGTTGACACTAATGAAGACTCAGTGCTATCTTCAGAAGTGCCAAGCAAGCAAAACCCCCTTGTTCATTCCGATACAATCCCACTCTCTTGCTCCTGCTCTCTTTTACTGCATTAGCACAACAACGATTCAACTGTTACATGCTGCGGTAGTTGAACCCCTTTCCTCTGCATTACCTGTCATTGCCACAGTAAATAGATGAAACCCACTAGCATGAGTAGGAGTTGTTTGAGCCCTGATGTGCCTACTCATTCATGCTTGTTTGTCATGCCTGCTACTACTTAGAGTTGAGTCAGGTCTGATTCATCGGGGATGAATTGGAATGGTGATGAACATGTCCTACCGTTGTGAGCTAAGTGTGTGAACACGATTTGGTAAAGGTAGCGGTGAGAGGCCATGTAGGAGTACATGGTGGGTTGTCTCATTGAAGCCGTCCTCAGGAACTGAGTTTTGTGTTTGTGATCCATGAAACAGCTACTACCATGCATTGGGCCCTGAAATATGACCCCGCTCGACTTCTTAACCACCCTAGTCCTCTGTCCAGGAGTTGCAAGTAGTTTCTGGTGTTTGTAGTATGCTGGTGGCCGTGCGCAGCGCTGACCCGAGGGGTGGGCTGTGATGCGGTAGGCACGTGGCCGGGTATGCCGGGCGCCCGTTTGGTGTCGCGGAACCCTGTACACATCGTTCGGGGCCGTATGTGGAAACCTCGGCCAGACTCCCTGCGGATGGAACCTGAATAGGCGATAAACCTGGACTCTAGACTTGAGTGTTTAGGTAGGTCGTGGTCTACACCCATGTCGGCTTTCACTTGAAGTCTGTTGAGCACATGTCGTGTGCAGACGCTAAGTGGTGGAAACATGTGTGAAGAAGTACACCCCTGTAGGGTTATAAATGATCTATTCGAATAGCCGTGTCCGCGGTAATGGACTTCTGGGTTGCCTATAACAGTTCATAGACAAGTGAAAGTGGATACTCTAAAATGCGCAAGATAAGCGTGAGTGCTATGGATGGCCTTCTCGTAGAGAGACGGGAGCGGATCCATAGTGGTGTATTGATATGGTGAGTATGTGGACTCGTGTGCGCCACCTCAAAGAGGTACTTGCAGTCGTAGTTCAGGATAGCCACCGAGTCAAAGCTGGCTTGCTGCAGTTAAACTCCACCACCCCCTTTGTTGATACCAATGCATATGTAGTTAGTTTTGATGTATGTCTTGCTGGGTACATTTGTACTCACGTTTGCCTATTTTATGTTTTTGCAGAGAGACGTCAGTCTCGCTAGTAGTTCCGCGTGGACTTCGACGTTTAGCTTGTTACCTCAGCTACGATCTTGTGCCCTCGGTAGGGTCTTGTAGATAGTCAGGCTTCTCAGCCTTCTTCATTTGTAGTTGTCTGTACTCAGACAAGTTAAGCTTCCGCATGTTCTTGTTGTTTGTATGCTCTGTATGTTGGGGTCATGAGACCTATGTTTGTAATACTTGGCTCCTCGGAGCCTAATGAATACATACTTGAGTCGTAGAGTTATGTTGTGATGCCATGTTGTATTTACACATATCGAGCATATTGTGTGTATGATTGAAATGATTGGTATGTGTGGGATCCGACAACCTAGTTGTTTATCCTTGGTACCTCTCTTATGGGGAAATGTAGTCTTGTGCTTCCATGAGCCATAGTAGTCCGCTACAGCCCGGTTCACCGGAGTCCTGCAAGCCCAGCACTACTGCTCCAGAACACTTGACTAGCCGGCATGTGATTCACTTCGTTCCTGTGTCTGTCCCTTCGGGGAAATGTCACGCGGTGACATCCGGAGTCCTGCCTAGCCTGCTACAGCCCGGGTTCCCGGAGTCCTGTTAGCCCAGTGCTACAGCCCAGATTCTCACGTTGCTGACCGACATGCTCGATGTTGATTCATGTATGCCTGTCCCCGTAAGTTAGTGCCACTTTGGGTTCACGACTAGTCATGTCGTCCCGGGTTCTCTGTCATATGGATGCTAGCGACACTATCATATACGTGAGCCAAAAGGCGCAAACGGTCCCGGGCCATGGTAAGGCGACACCCGTGGGAATACCTTGCGTGAGGCCGCAAAGTGATATGAGGTGTTATCGGCTAGATCTATGTGACTTGGAATCGGGGTCCTGACAGCGTTGGTATCAGAGCCAGGCTGCCTGTAGGATTACCAAGCCAAACTGGTCGAAGTTGAGTCTAGAAATGCTTTAGTTATATAAGGGAATTGATTGTGGAAGGGAACGTAAGGCTCTTTTTACTCCTTTACCTTATGCCCTTCTGATCCGAGTCAACCTCTTCTCTTCTACAGGGATTAAGAACTAGGCTTTCTCATTTCTATCAGGATCACGTGTTACTAATCCATAGACTCATAGGATTGTTGGTTTCAAGCCCCAGTTCAGTTCCTACTACTTCCGTGTATTGTTAGTTGATCTCAGAACCTTGATATTGTGATGTTGAGTGGTTATGCCACCATTTTTGTAGGATATCTCAAATATTCTTGAGCTTTTACAGCCGTTATGCTGTCCGAGTCATCCCAGGTTTCTAAATAGTCTGATGCATTTGCAAATCCCTTCTTCCCATTTCTGATGTCCTGTTGGGCCAGATTAAGCACACCAAATAGTCTGTTGAGGTACTCCGTTGCCTCGGCGTATATGTTGAAGCCATTATTATGACCCTAGGTGTCTTATGAAACCATCTAGTAATCCAGCCATGTTTATGTTCCCAGTGTGATGAATCTGGCCATCATTCTCGAAAGCATCCCGTGATGCCATTTAGTTAGTAGGCATTCCACTCCTGGGTTCTTGAACCCGAGATTCACTCTACTCATTCATGTTGATAGTTATTGCTAGTTCCTTTAGGATATTAGTAACCTTTGCGATAGTCCCCGAGGTCCGTGGTATTTCCTTCTTCCAAACACCATGAACCATTAAGACAGCAGTTCTTTGAACCAAAAGATCACAATCAGAGTACTCTTGAGGAGTTCTCCATTTATAATTGTGATTCTGCCAGTTCTACCTTTCTGCACGGATTATCCGGAAGACACCCGTTGAACTTGGTTCGACATACTAATCTATATATCCACAGCTCAGAAGGTCGTATGTTCCTTTGAGTTGTCCCTCCTTAGTTGTATTCCAACCCCCGTCTATCAATTGATAGTCAGGAGTAGTCGTGCACTCGTGTTCATCGATGCCTATTACTCTTGTGGTCTGTCAGGCCATCCTATTTTGGAATGACTAGGAGAAACAAACTCCAGTACCTCATCCATATCCAGGATTGGGTCAAAACAGTCGTACTCCGCAGATCAAATTGATAATCCAGCTTTTATTCTGTTCTACCTTGGAGTATTACCATCTTTATATTAAGAATAACATGGGAAATTCGCACCATCCTATGAACTCTTGATACAGTGATACTTCTCGCCATCATTATTCACTCCTCGGTTCCCGTGTTATTGTAACCGAAACATCGACAAGTGAATCGTGATGTGTGAAATCTATTCTCCTAGCAACTCCGTTGCTTGGTAGTTAAATGGACAATAACCTCATTCTTAGTGTGTTGATTATTGAATCATCACCATAAGGTTGATTGTGCTACCTAGTCCTTATTTCCGGTGCACCCTTCGATCAATGAGTTAGGATTGTGTTAATCCCTCGCTATTTTGATCATATCGTCTTTCCCTGAAAAGCAAGATTGTTCTTGAGCTTAGTAACATATCGGTGGTTCGTGATTTTCCAAATATCTTCTTGGAAGTACCACCAGGTTGTCCCCTGACCGATATGTTGAGTTCATGATCAAGTTCGTTTTCCAATAAACCACTCTTTCTCCAAGAATCTGTGTTGGATACCCCTGAGCTAGTTGGTTAAGCCAAACAACAACTTGGAGAGTTGGAAGATAAAAGCTTGCCTGGCTTAGTTCATTTTAAGGGATATCTTTTTGTGTGTGTGTTGAAGAAAGATGATATCTTCACCGATTGACCCCCGTGATCAGTTGTTGAATCTATCGTCTTGTCCAAAACCTTGATTTGAATGTGGGCCATTGTCAAATCAAGTTAGAACCAACGATATTCATAATGTTGTCTTACTCGTGGTTGATTCCTCGAGCATAGACCATTACATCTTTTGGTCTGACCAATACTATCACATTGTTCACATAATGGTGGAAGTCCAGTGATATGGAAATTCCGATGAGTTGCTGTTGAGCCCATGAGCAGCATTTTGTCTCCTCCATGATTTGTGTTGAACATCCAGCTAGTGTTGGAAACTTGTGTAAGCATTTTCTTCATGCCCCATCCATGAGGTATATGTTTGGATGAGAGAAGTGACTTCCTCTAATTCACGTGTATTTGATGCAAGTTGCCATCGTGAATTCGAGAGAGTTTGTTTTGCTTCCTTTGGGATCATCCCAAGTTAGTCATGCACGTGCGAAGTGCTCTATGGTTTGATAGGTTGGCCGCCTCCACTCCATATGTGTTCCTAGCACACCAAGCCACTGATTGATTTGTTCGAGGAAAAGGAGTTAAGTGCTAATCCATGGTAATGCACAAGATTCCGTTATCCTCAATGATGGTTCCAAACCAGAACTCGGTAGTGTTTTATTGTAAGACTACTCTGTGGCCATGTTTGTCAGGGACAGCGTGTTCACATGTTTGTAGCAGAACCCACTCATGTTTTGGAGCTTGCTACCAAAGTTCATCTCCCGAGAATCTCGCAACGCCATCTCGTCGGTTTGTGTTGCAAACTTCCCTTTTCCGGACATGCTGTCTGAAATATCCTGTTACCAACCAGATCTGAATCTCAGGTAGATATGATGGTTGGAATGTCTCCCAATAGCTATAATATTGGTCCATGTAACCCGGTAAGTGGATGTCGTGGCCAACACACCCAGCCGGAAGACCTATTATTGTAGTATCCTGATTGATGAAGTTGGCCACCTCCCCATAAGGATTCCGTAGGATTTACTTCCGAAGTTGATTCCTTGTGGATTCTTTGTGTTCCCGAAGTCCGACCTTTTTACTTGATGTTATAGATATCAAACTACCTATAATTGGGTTATGCTAGTACATCAAGGAGAACATTAGAAGCGGAGTGCTAAATGTCTCTCGGTCGATCATCCAGATTTTGTTTCCTTGGCGTCGTCAAGGTAAAATCTGAGAGAAAGTGTTGTCCTCCTCTGCACCTGCATCCTCCATCATTATTCATCATGGTAGTACGAGGTGTCACCAGGATCTTGGCATAGATGTTGGTAAACCTTGATGAATATGGAAATGTTTAAGTTCTTGAAAGAACGCTCAGTCACTAGGTTATATCCTTGGTATCAAGTGGAATGTGCCTTCCATTAGCCGAGTTGTTCTATAACCGTAGTTTCCTTTCCAAACTGAGTATGCCATCCTCTTGAGTTCTTTCAAACGATCAATTGTGATTTGCCCCAGGCTGGTATGAAGAGTTTCAATGATCTATGGATCAAAAGTAATTCTTTTTGCCACTCAAGGTAATAATTCTACGAGTCACCTCTCCCAAGGTGCCCCGTTGTGGAATCATGGCAATTATCTCCTCGCTACTTTGAAACCATGCACCATCATACTTTAGCGTGGAATTGTTGCCTACCAAATTGAACCTCCGTCATCTTTCCATCCCTCTTGATGTGTGTTTTGTGTGAAACTCAAGAGATATTTCAATGTCTCACTCCATGAGTTGATCCTGAGTTGCTCGATCTTTGTGAAGATCGATACTTCTGGAGTTGTCCCTTTCCTCTCGTTGTCATGTCAGATGGAATTCTTAGAGCAAGACGTCGAGACAAAGATGATGATCGAATCAACGTCCTTATGAAGTGCAAACTGGATCGTGAAGATTGTGTTAGTTGCGTCCCCCCTTCATCTTACCCTATGCTTGAATCTCGGGACGAGATTCTTGTTTAGTGGGGGTGAGTTGTCACAGCCCTAGAACCTGATTGCAACTAGTTGCATAAGCATCCATGTAGCATGTCTATATTTGTTTGAAATTTGAATTGGGGATTGTTCAAACCCTAGCAGATAATAATTTCAACTAGGATCAAAATAAAAATATTTCAATGAACCCAAAATGCCCTTCATAAATGTCCATCATTTTTGAATTGGTCTAGAACCTCTGCCAAAAATGATGCACATATTTCTAGGCCATTCTGGATTTTTGAATTAACTCATATTGTATTTGAATTGGGGCATTTAAATACTATAAATATTTTTAAATGCTCCAACAATTTTAGAATTAGTTGAGGGCCTCTGGAATAATTCATTTAGTGCCCATAACTATTTCCAGAATTTTTAAAAGTGATTTGGTTTGAAAACCAAATTTAAACAAATTTGCATAAATAGAGAACAGAACAAAAATAGAAATAAGAGAGAGAGAAGCCACTTGGGCCAGCTTACCTGGCACAACCACCTAGCCCGGCACTGTGGCTGAGGCCCAACCCAACTCCCCACCGTCTTCAACCTCTGCCAGTAGGCAGAGGCGTGTCGACGCGCGCGCGCCCGAGCTCCACCTCCTGCTTCCACCTGGGGCCCCGATCCTTCCCTCGTTGCCGCTCTGGACCCCTCTCTCCTCTCCCTCACTCGCTGCTCTCCCTCCCCTCCTCTGTTTCTCTTACGCGCAGCCATCGCCGCCGACAAGCACCGTTGTGGCCACAGCCACTGCGTCGCCCCGCCGATGCTCTCAGAGGCTCCGCCGCAACCTCTTCTCCCTCCTTGCTGAGCTACATGAGCCAGGACGGCCCCAAGACGACGCATGTGGCCTTCTTCGCCGACCACGGCCGCCGGATGCTGCCGTCCAATTCGCCGTCTGCGCCGCCTCCCCGAGTCTGCTGAGCTCCACTTCGACCCCGCTGTGAGCCCCGCCGTATTTCCCCTGCTCCCCGAGCTCGTCCTCGTTCCCTAGCCGCACTAGACGTCAGAGCCGAGAGCTCCTCACCGCCGTTCATGAAGCCACCGTGGCTAGAGCGGGCGCCGCTCGCGTCCGAGCATCCCATCATGCTCAGCACGTCTCCAGAAGCTCGTAGACACCAACACCTCCCCCTACCGTGCACCGTAGCGCCTAACCCGCTAACGCCGAACTCCGGCCACCGCCGCGAGCTTCGTTCCGGCGAGCTCCGGCGCCCCCGCGGCCACCCACCTACTACTCTGGATGCGGGAGAGCACGGGCTATGCCCCGGTGGTCTCCGCGAGTCCATCCGCCGCCTGTAGCTCAAGTCCGGCGAGCCTCCGCCGTCGGTTGAGGTCTCCGGCGGCCTAACCCCGGCCGACTGACGTGTCAAATTAGGCTAAAACTAATTAGGTCACTAACTACCCTCCCTAGGGTCACTGACGCGCGGGCCCTGCCCCTGTTTAGTTTAGGTGTTAGTTTAGTTAGCACTAATTAACTTAGTTAATTAGTTGACTCACCGACAAGTGGGCCCAGGCCCTAATTAACCTAGGTTAGTGCTAACCTAACACTAACTAACTCTGTTAGTTAGTTGTTACACTAACATGTGGGTCCCTGCCGTCAGGTTTGACCTGGGCTGGCGCCTTTGACCTTCTCACCACGATGTCATGCTGACGCAGTTAACCTTTTTTCTGGATTTAATCTTATTCAGGAAATTCCAGAAAATGGCCTAAACTTCTAAAATTCGTAGAAATTCAACCATAACTCCAAATGAAACAAATTATATATGATCAGAAAAATCCAAATCTATCCATATCTACCATTTTCATGCATGTTAGAGCAACCTAACCTTGTTGTTTAGATGAAACAAGGTAATGCACTTATATGAGTTCATATTTTGGGTTTGCATTTGAATCTTTGATTCAAATGAACTCAAACCATCATGTTCTTAGCTGCATTAGCTCAACACACTCATTTTGCCATGTCATGATCATGCATCATATTGTGCATTGCATTGATTGTATTTCTTCTCTGTTACCGGTATTTGTCCCCTCTCGGTAGACGATGTTTCGACGTTGTGATCGTTGACACTGATGAAGACTCAATGCTATCTTCAGAAGTGTCAGGCAAGCAAAACCCCCTTGTTCATGCCGATACAATCCCACTCTCTCGCTCATGCTCTCTTTTACCACATTAGCACAACAACGATTCAACTGTTACATGCTGCGGTAGTTGAACCCCTTTCCTCTGCACGACCTGTCATTGCCACATTAAATAGATGAAACCCACTAGCATGAGTAGGAGTTTTTTGAGCCCTGATGTGCCTACTCATTCATGCTTGTTTGTCATGCCTGCTACTGCTTAGAGTTGAGTCAGGTCTGATTCATCGGGGATGAATTGGAATGGTGATGAACATGTCCTACTGTTGTGAGCTAAGTGTGTGAACACGATTTGGTAAAGGTAGCGGTGAGAGGCCATGTAGGAGTACATGGTGGGTTGTCTCATTGAAGCCGACCTCAGGAACTGAGTTCTGTGTTTGTGATCCATGAAACAGCTACTACCATGCATTGGGCCCTGAAATATGACCCCGCTCGACTTCCTAACCACCCTAGTCCTCTGTCCAGGAGTTGCAAGTAGTTTCTGGTGTTTGTAGTATGCTGGAGGCCATGCGCAGCGCTGACCCGAGGGGTGGGCTGTGATGCGGTAGGCACGTGGCCGGGTATGCCGGGCGCCCGTTTGGTGTCGCGGAACCCTGTACACATCGTTCGGGGCCGTATGTGGAAACCTCGGCCGGACTCCCTGCGGATGGAACCTAAATAGGCGATAAACCTGGACTAGAGACTTGAGTGTTTAGGTAGGTCGTGGTCTACACCCACGTCGGCTTTCGCTTGAAGTCTGCCGAGCACATGTCATGTGCAGACTCTAAGTGGTGGAAACATGTGTGAAGAAGTACACCCCTGCAGGGTTATAAATGATCTATTCGAATAGCCATGTCCGCGGTAATGGACTTCTGGGTTGCCTATAACAGTTCATAGACAAGTGAAAGTGGATACTCTAAAATGCGCAAGATAAGCGTGAGTGCTATGGATGGCCTTCTCGTAGGGAGACGGGAGCGGATCCATAGTGGTGTATTGATATGGTGAATATGTGGACTCGTGTGCGCCACCTCAAAGAGGTACTTGCAGTCGTAGTTCAGGATAGCCACCGAGTCAAAGCTGGCTTGCTGCAGTTAAACTCCACCACCCCCTTTGTTGATACCGAAGCATATGTAGTTAGTTTTGATGTAAGTCTTGCTGGGTACATTTGTACTCACGTTTGCCTATTTTATGTTTTTGCAGAGAGACGTCAGTCTCGCTAGTAGTTCCGCGTGGACTTCGACGTTTAGCTTGTTACCTCAGCTACGATCTTGTGCCCTCGGCAGGGTCTTGTGGATAGTCAGGCTTCTCAGCCTTCTTCATTTGTAGTTGTCTGTACTCAGACAAGTTAAGCTTCCGCATGTGCTTGTTGTTTGTATGCTCTGTATGTTGGGGTCATGAGACCCATGTTTGTAATACTTGGCTCCTCGGAGCCTAATGAATACATACTTGAGTCGTAGAGTTATGTTGTGATGCCATGTTGTATTTACACATATCGAGCATATTGTGTGTATGGTTGAAATGATTGGTATGTGTGGGATCCGACAACCTAGTTGTTTATCCTTGGTAGCCTCTCTTATGGGGAAATGTAGTCTTGTGCTTCCATGAGCCATAGTAGTCCGCTACAGCCCGGTTCACCGGAGTCCTGCTAGCCCAGCACTTCTGCTCCGGAACACTTGATTGGCCGGCATGTGATTCACTTCATTCCTGTGTCTGTCCCTTCGGGGAAACGTCACGCGGTGACATCCGGAGTCCTGCCTAGCCTGCTAGAGCCCGGGTTCCCGGAGTCCTATTAGCCCAGTGCTACAGCCCGAATTCGCACGTTGCTGACCGACATGCTCGATGTTGATTCATGTATGCCTGTCCCCGTAAGTTAGTGCCACTTTGGGTTCACGACTAGTCATGTCGGCCCGGGTTCTCTGTCATATGGATGCTAGCGACACTATCATATACGTGAGCCAAAAGGCGCAAACGGTCACGGGCCATGGTAAGGCGACACCCGTGGGAATACCGTGCGTGAGGCCGCAAAGTGATATGAGGTGTTACCGGCTAGATCTATGTGACTTGGAATCGGGGTCCTGACACCGCGCTTCATTTCTGGTTCCGCCACGAGCACGACAACCCCATTGCGCTTCGCATCCTTGGCCTTGGCCTTCTTCTCTTCTGGGTCGGCAGCAGGGAGCTCGAGGAGGGAGAGGCGCCCCTCCTCAGCTCTTGCGCACTTGGTCGCGATGTTGAACATCTCCAGGGCCGTGCACAGCTCCTCGTGGATGGCGAGCTTGTCCTTCATCTTGACATCGCGGACGCCATCGGAGAACGCGGAGATGATGGCCTCATCCTTCACCTTGGGTATCTTGAGGCGGACGCTGTTGAAGCGCTGGATGTACTTCTGCAGAGTTTCCCCTGGCTACTGCTTGATGTGCCGCAGCTCGCCCGCGGCCGGCCGGCGGTCGCGAGTGCCCTGGAAGTTGGCGACGAAGCGCTCGCGCATCTCGCCCCAGGAGGAGATCGTTCCCGCGGGCAAGTTCAAGAGCCACGAGCGCGCGGCATCTTTGAGAGCCATGGGAAACTAGTTCGCCATGACTTTTTCATCGTCGTTGGTCGCCTCGATGCTTAGCTCATAGAGCTGCAGGAACTCCGCGGGGTCGGGGGTGCTGTCGTAGCGCGGAGGCAGGTCTGGCTTGAACTTGCCGGGCAAGACGATGCCGCGCAGTTCGGGAGTGAAGGCACGGCAGCCTGTTGTGGTCACCAGAGCCACCCGCAGAGGCGGAGCCTGATCTTGATACCCCGTGCCACCGCCGCAGGCGGCCCGCGGTGTTGATGTGGCAGCGCTGGGAGCGCAGGAGCGTTTTCTTGTGGCTGAGGGACTTCTTGGCAGCTCCTTCTTCTTGTGCGGGCGTTGATACGTCTCCAACGTATCTACAATTTTTGATTGTTCCATGCTATATTATATTCTGTTTCGGATGTTAATGGGCTTTATTATACACTTTTATATTAGTTTTGGGACTAACCTATTAACCGGAGAACCAGCCCAAATTGCCGTTTTTTCCTATTTCAGTGTTTCGCAGAAAGGGGATATCGAACGGAGTCCAAACGGAATGAAACCTTCAGGAACATGATTTTCGGAACAAACGTGATCCAGAGGACTTGGAGTCCACGTAAAGAAATCAACCAGGAGAGCACGAGGCAGGGGGCGCGCCCTCCACCCTCGTGGGGGCCACGTTGCTCCACCGACGTACTTCTTCCTCCTACATATACCTACATACCCCAAACTATCAGATACGGAGCCAAAAACCTAATTCCACCGCCGCAAACTTCTGTACCCGTGAGATCCCATCTTGGGGCCTTTTCCGGCGCTCCGGCGGGGGGGGGGCATTAATCATGGAGGGCTTCTACATCAACTTCATAGCCTCTCCGATGATGTGTGAGTAGTTTACCTCAGACCTTCGGGTCCATAGTTATTAGCTAGATGGCTTCTTCTCTCTCTTTGGATCTCAATACAAAGTTCTCCATGATTCTCGTGGAGATCTATTCGACGTAATCTTCTTTTGCGGTGTGTTTGTTGAGACCGATGAATTGTGGGTTTATGATGAAGTTTATCTATGAACAATATTTGAATCTCCTCTGAATTCTTTTATGTATGATTGGTTATCTTTGCAAGTCTCTTCGAATTATCAGTTTTGTTTGGCCTACTAGATTGATCTTTCTTGCAATGGGAGAAGTGCTTAGCTTTGGGTTCAATCTTGCGGTGTCCTTTCCCAGTGACAGCAGGGGCAGCAAGGAACGTATTGTATTGTTGCCATCGAGGATAACAAGATGGGGTTTATATCATATTGCATGAGTTTATCCCTCTACATCATGTCATCTTGCTTAAAGCGTTACTCTGTTCTTATGAACTTAATACTCTAGATGCATGCTGGATAGCGGTCGATGTGTGGAGTAATAGTAGTAGATGTAGGCAGGAGTCGGTCTACTTGTCACGGACGTGATGCCTATATACATGATCATACCTAGATATTCTCATAACTATGCTCAATTCTATCAATTGCTCAATAGTAATTTGTTCACCCACCATAATACTTATGCTCTTGAGAGAAGCCACTAGTGAAACCTATGGCCCCCGGGTCTATTTTCCATCATATTAATCTTCCAACACTTAGTTATTTCTTTTGCCTTTTATTTTACTTTGCATCTTTATTTCTCTTTATCATAAAAATACCAAAAATATTATCTTATCATATCTGTCAGACCTCACTCTTGTAAGTGACCGCTGAGGGATTGACAACCCCTTTATCGCGGTGGTTGCGAGGTTCTTATTTGTTTGTGTAGGTGCGAGGGACTCGTGCGTGATCTCCTACTGGATTGATACCTTGGTTCTCAAAAACTGAGGGAAATACTTACGCTACTTTACTGCATCACCCTTTCCTCTTCAAGGGAAAACCAACGCAGTGCTTAAGAGGTAGCAAGAAGGATTTCTGGCGCCATTGCCGGGGAGATTCGCGCCAAGTCAAGTCAAGATTTGACTCCCAGCAACGAGCCATTTCTGGCGCCGTTGCTGGGGAGTCTACGCACAAGTCAAGACATACCAAGTACTCATCACAAGCTCTTATCCTTCGCATTACATTATTTGCCATTTGCTTCTCGTTTTCCTCTCCCCCACTTCACCCTTGCCGTTTTATTCGCCCTCCTTCCGTTCGATCTTGTGTTACCATGTGCCTTCTTTTTGCTTGCATCTTCGCTTGCTAAAAGTTTATGGATCCTCATCCCCTTGCTAATCTCTTTAAGAGATCCAATTATGATGAACCAATTGCTAGTGAGTTTTGTGCACTAGATTATCTTTATGAAGTTTTGCTTGAAATTTGTGAATCTGAAAATTGTGATGAAGTACTTTATGAAGAGATTCACGATAGCTCCTTGAATGAAAAGCATGATTGCAATGATTTTACTATAAATTCCCTTGCTGTCAATTGTGCTAATAATATGCAAAACCCTAAGCTTGGGGATGCTACTTTTGCTATGTCTACTACTTGTTGCAATGATCATGATTGGGGTAATTCTTCTTATGATCTTGAAAATTTATTTAAGCCCCATGATGAATATGAGATTGATAATAGTGTTTGCAATAATATTGAAAGTGGGTTTGGAAGAGTGTCAACTTTAGATCCCACATATTTGGAGAATGTTCAATCTTATGGTATTTTTGATAAAAGTGGGTTTGGAGAGGTCATGACTTTATTTTATGATAATCCCACTATCTCCGAAGAGTGTCAACTTTGCATGCATGTGGATCATGTAGAGAAAATTTTATGTGATAGCTATTTTGTTCAATTTGAATATGATCCCACGTGTAATTATTATGAGAGAGGAAAACATGGTTGGAGAAATTTTCATGTTACTAAATTACCTCTCGTTATGTTGAGATTGCTATTGTTTCTCACTTCTTCCTTGCATATGCTAGTATTTGCTTGTCTTGATAATTTGTTTGCCTATAAAATACCTATGCATAGGAAGTATGTTAGACTTAAGTGTGTTTGTCACATGTTTTATGATGCTCTCTTTGTGCTTCAATTCTTGTCTTTCATGTGAGCATCATTAAAATTATCAATGCCTAGCTAAAAGGCTTTAAAGAACAGCGCTTGTTGGGAGGCAACCCAATTTTATTTTGGTTTTTTTTGCTTTTTTCTTCTGTTTAGGAATAAATATTTGATCTAGCCTCTGGTTAGATTTGTTTTTATGTTTTAATTAGTGTTTGTGCCAAGTTAAACCTATAGGATCTATTTGGATGATAGTTATTTGATCTTGCTGAAAATTCCAGAAACTTTCTGTTCACGAAAACAATTTTTAAAAATCACCAGAACGTAATAAAATATTTATTCCAATTGCTGCTGATCAATAGACAAATCCTATAGGTCGTTCTATTTTGGCTGAATTTTTTGAGTTCCGGAAGTTTGCGTTAGTTACAGATTACTACAGACTGTTCTGTTTTTGACAGATTCTGTTTTTCGTGTGTTGTTTGCTTCTTTTGATGAATCTATGGTTAATCAAATAGTTTATAAACCATAGAGAAGTTGGAATACAGTAGTTTTAACACCAATATAAATAAATAATGAGTTCATTACAGTACCTTGAAGTGGTGTTTTGTTTTCTTTCGCTAACGGAGCTCACGAGATTTTCTGCTAAGTTTTGTGTTGTGAAGTTTTCAAGTTTTGGGTAAAAGATTTGATGGATTATGGAACAAGGAGTGGCAAGATCCTAATCTTGGGGATGCCCATGGCACCCCAAGATAATCTAAGGATACCAAAAAGCCAAAGCTTGGGGATGCCCCGGAAGGCATCCCCTCTTTCGTCTACTTCCATCGGTAACTTTACTTGGAGCTATATTTTTATTCACCACATGATGTGTGTTTTGCTTGGAGCGTCTTGTATTATTTGAGTCTTTATTTTTTATTTTACCACAATCATCGTTGCTGTACACACCTTTTGAGAGAGACACACATGATTCGGAATTTATTAGAATACTCTATGTGCTTCACTTATACTTTTTGAGCTATATAGTTTTTGCTCTAGTGCTTCACTTATATCTTTTAGAGCACGGTGGTGGATTTGTTTTGTAGAAACTATTGTTATCTCATGCTTCACTTATATTATTTTGATAGTCCTACAAAAAATCATGGTATTTTGCTTTAATTGAAAAAATAGTCCTAAAAGTAATAGGCATACAGGACTAGAGAAAAAAATTATCTTATGAGTGTCTTGAATACTATGAGAAGTTTGATGCTTGATAATTGTTTTGAGATATGAAGATGGTGATATTAGAGTCATGCAAGTTGAGTAGTTGTGAATTTGAGGAATACTTGTGTTAAAGTTTGTGATTCTCGTAGCATGCACGTATGGTGAACCGTTATGTGATGAAGTCGGAGCATGATTTATTCATTGATTGTCTTCCTTATGAGTGGCGGTCGGGGACGAGCGATGGTCTTTTCCTACCAATCTATCCCCCTAGGAGCATGCGCGTAATACTTTGCTTTGATAACTTGTAGATTTTTGCAATAAATATATGAGTTCTTTATGACTAATGTTGAGTCCATGGATTATACGCACACTCTTCCTTCCACCATTGCTAGCCTCTCTAATACCGCACACTGTTCGCCAGTATCATACACCCACCATATACCTTCCTCAAAACAGCCACCATAGCTACCTATTATGGCATTTCCATAGCCATTCCGAGATATATTGCCACGCAACTTACCACCGTTCCGTTTACTATGACACGCTCCATCATTGTCATATTGCTTCGCATGATCATGTAGTTGACATCGTATTTGTGGCAAGGCCACTGTTCATAATTCTATCATACATGTCACTTGTTTCATTGCATATCCCGGTACACCGCCGGAGGCATTCACATAGAGTCATATTTTGTTCTAAGTATTGAGTTGTAAGTAAATAAAAGTGTGATGATCATCATTTTTAGAGCATTGTCCCAAGTGAGGAAAGGATGATGGAGACTATGATTCCCCCACAAGTCGGGATGAGACTCCGGACGAAAAAAATAAAAAATAAAAAAAGAGGCCATAAAAAGAGAGAAAATGCCCAAATAAAAAAATGAGAGAAAAAGAGAGAAGGGGCAATGCTACTATCCTTTTACCACACTTGTGCTTCAAAATAGCACCATGATCTTCATGATAGAGAGTCTCCTATGTTGTCACTTTCATATACTAGTGGGAATTTTTCATTATAGAACTTGGCTTGTATATTCCAATGATGGGCTTCCTCAAAATGCCCTAGGTCTTCGTGAGCAAGCGAGTTGGATGCACACACACTTAGTTTCTTTTGTTGAGCTTTCATATACTTATAGCTCTAGTGCATCCGTTGCATGGCAATCCCTACTCACTCACATTGATATCTATTGATGGGCATCTCCATAGCCCGTTGATATGCCTAGTTGATGTGAGACTATCTTCTCCTTTTTTGTCTTCTTCACAACCACCATTCTATTCCACATATAGTGCTATATCCATGGCTCACGCTCATGTATTGCGTGAAGATTGAAAAAGTTTGAGAACACCAAAAAGTATGAAACAATTGCTTGGCTTGTCATCGGGGTTGTGCATGATTTAAATACTTTGTGTGGTGAAGATAGAGCATAGCAAGACTATATGATTTTGTAGGGATAACTTTCTTTGGCCATGTTATTTTGAGAAGACATAATTGCTTAGTTAGTATGCTTGAAGTATTATTATTCTTATGTCAATATTAAACTTTTGTCTTGAATCTTTTGGATCTGAATATTCATACCACAATTAAGAGAATTACATTGAAAATTATGCTAAGTAGCATTCCACATCAAAAATTCTATTTTTATCATTTACCTACTCGAGGACGAGCAGGAATTAAGCTTGGGGATGCTTGATACGTCTCCAACGTATCTATAATTTTTGATTGTTCCATGCTATATTATATTCTGTTTTGGATGTTAATGGGCTTTATTATACACTTTTATATTATTTTTGGGACTAACCTATTAACCGGAGGCCCAGCCCAAATTGCTATTTTTTGCCTATTTTAGTGTTTCGCAGAAAGGGATATCAAACAGAGTCCAAACAGAATGAAACCTTCAGGAACGTGATTCTCGGAACAAACGTGATCCAGAGGACTTGGAGTCCACGTCAAGAAACCAACCAGGAGAGCACGAGGCAGGGGGCGCGCCTACCCCCCTGGGCGCGCCCTCCACCCTCGTGGGGCCCATGTTGCTCCACCGACGTACTTCTTCCTCCTATATATACCTACGTACCCCCAAACTATCAGATACGGAGCCAAAAACCTAATTCCACCGCCGCAACTTTCTGTACCCGTGAGATCCCATCTTGGGGCCTTTTCCGGCGCTCTGCCGGAGGGGGCATTGATTGTCGGAGTAAGTGGCCACGGGTAGCTAAGCCGGCTACCCCTGGCTCTTCAGAAAATTTATCAGGCCTTTAGGCCTTCAAGCACTCCAAGCATTTGGGCCGCCTTCCCGGGCCGACTACCATTAAAGCCGACTCCCGGAAGGCGACCCAGCCTCACCGACTCCAAGAAGCCGGCCAAGAAAGACGCCGACTCCTAGAAGCCGGCCAAGACCACAACCACTCCTACATAACAGCGACCTGATGGGGCATGGCCACAGTGCGGCCCACGACCCCCGAAGCACGAGGCGGGCGTGGCTACAGGGGGCCGTACGGGAGGGATGTCTCCCGTGCGGCCCGGCACTGTAGCCACGCCAGCTACGACATCATCCACGACCCCCTCCTGTACGGCCCAAGGACCGCGGGCCCCTTCAGCCAGAGAGAGGCGTGAAGGCGGCCCGGCTTTCCCTAGTCGGCCGGGAGCATAGCCGGCCTCCGGAAGCCGGCTACTCCCTTCCTCGAAGCAGGAGCCCCATTAAGGAGACAAGACGAGGTGAGGCTACAGTGATAGCCCCCGAGGCGGCCCACTGTAGCCATGCTCACCTCGACAAAGCCCTCATCATCAGAGGCGCGGCTACAGTAAGCAGCCGCCGACAAGACCCTAGGCGGTGGGGCCGGCCTGTCGACCGAGTAGCCGGCAGCCGGCGGGACCCACCAGCCGGCGGGACCCAGCAGCCGGCGGAGAAGCCGGCGAGCATAGACACTGATGGCTGGGACCAGATCCCAGCCGGATTACCATTGTACCCCCGGGGGGTAGGCCTATATAAACCCCCCGGAGCACCCATGCAAAGGGTTCGCATCCAAGATAGCACACGCACACACACCATAGATAGAGAGAAGCAAGAGCTAGCCTTGTTCTTCTTCTCCCTTGATCCCAACAGCTCTAGGAGCGATTGTACCTACTCTTTATCGAGCTAGTGATCATGCGGAGACCCCGTAGAGCAGGACTAGGGGTGTTATCTCCTCGGAGAGCCCCGAACCTGGGTAAGATTCGCCGGCGTGCATGTCTTCGCCTCATCCCGTTTCCAGGCACCGGCGACGTTTTATTGGCTCCCACAATGATAATCCATCCTTTGGCATATGTCGCACCAACCACCCGACATTTGGCGCCCACCATGGGGCCAGGTGCACCGTCGTCCAGAGACCTGTTCTGGACGGGAACCTTTTTCCTTCCCCGCGAGCGCAGCCAGCCTGCTGCGCCCGATGGCGCTTGCCCCGACGCGCTGCAAGGCGTCGACGACGCCTGCGCAGTGAGCCGCCTCGCCGATCTGCTCGGCGAGACTCGCATCTCCGACGAGCCTGCGTCCAACGCAGGCACCGACTACCCCGAGAGCCGCCTCGTCAGCCTCCTCGACCAACTTCACGTCTCCAGCGAGCCTGCTGCGGACATGGAGTCTGTCGGCTCCACCGACCCGATGCTCATCGACTCCGACACCGCGTCGCTCGACGCCTACCCCTCCGACGTGGTGGTCTTCGACGACCCACTCCCTCGAGCTGACAGGGACAGCAGCGCTGTCACCGAAGTGCTGGTCATCAGCCACGTCTCCAACTCGGGCGGGAGCGCCCGCGATGCTCAGCAAGCAGCGATGCACGACCTCTCCATCCCCCTCCCGGCTGACGCCAACGCCGAGACCCTGGAGGCACGCCGTCTTGCCCTCATCACGGAGAGCAAGAAGATAGCCTCGATGAGACGCCTCACCGAGGCCCACCAGCGCGAAGTCGACCGCGCCGCCTTCGGGACGCAGCCGCCGAGCGGCCCGAGCCGAGCCGGCTTCGTCCAGAAGCGCGGCGCAGCCGTTGCCAGCATGCTGGGCGCAGATCGCCCTGTCTACGCCACCCCGCTTGAGAATCTGCGAGCCGCTCAGGCAGCGGCAGAGGAGCTCAATGGGCTGGGAGCCGATGAGCTCCCTTACATGACAAGACGGATCCAGCAGCTGATCGACGCGGCTGCAGAACGGCACGAAGCCGGCGCCCGAGCTGATAGCCATCCCCCGCGCCGGGAGCACGCCGCGACGTCCCGCTCTCCGACTGCGAGCGGCACGCGTCAGAAGGAAGATAAGGAGCCGGCTGCCAGCCGCAGCCGGACCCGCATCACTATCGAGCGCGACGCGGAAGGCCGCCCTCGGGCGGTTGAACATCAGGGAAACCTGCCGCCTCCTCCTCCGCCTCGAAGAGAAAGACGCCTCACTCCGCCGCCCATCACACATCCGACTCTTGGTGACCGACTCGGCCGCCGAGAAGGAATCGGCGAGAGTGACGCCCGCCATAGGATCGACCGCCTTGCTCGGTCCCTGGCGTTAGAAGAAGAAGTCGATGTTGGCCCGCCATGCTTTGGCCCCCGCATCCGCGACGAGCCCTTCCCCAAAGGGTTCTCGCTCCCCAGAGACACGCCCAAGTACAACAGCTCCGTGAAGCCGGAAGATTGGCTCATCGACTACTCCACAGCCGTCAGCATCGCCAACGGCAACCGGCGCGTTGCCGTGAAGTACGTCCCCCTGATGCTGCAGGGCACGGCGCGCACATGGCTCAACAGCCTCAAGCCCTACAGCATCAACAGCTGGCTGGACTTCACCGAGGTTTTCGTCTGCAACTTCACCAGCACCTACAAGCGGCCTCCCAAGCCTCGCCAGCTCTCCCTTTGCGTCCAAGGGCCCAACGAGTCGACCCGCGACTACCTCACGCGATGGGCCGAGCTCCACAACTCCTGCGAGGGAGTGCATGAGGTCCAGGCCATCAAGTACTTCACTACCGGGTGCCGAGAGGGCACCCTCCTCAAGCACCGACTCCTCTGCGACGAGCCCGCCACCCTCGACGAGCTACTCGTCATCGCCGACAAATACGCCACTGCCGACTCCTCCATGAAGACCGAGCTCCGAGTGGACGCCTCGGGGAAGGTAGTCGCTCCGGCTCCCAAGCAGCCGGCTGGCGACTCAAACCGGTGCCCCTACCAGAACGACCATAAGCGCAAGGGCCCCATGCCGACTTCCTCCAGTCGGCAGGTGGCCACAATTGAAGACGAGCAGCCCGAAGAGCGGCCTGCTCCCAAGAAGAAGGGAGGCCGGCCGCCCTGGCAGCCGTCCTTCTCCTACGAACAAGCACTCGATGCCCCCTGCAAGTTCCACAGCGGCGCGAAGCCGTCCAACCATACAACACGGAAATGCCACTGGCTCACCCGCATCACCAAGGGCGAAGGGATCGTGCCGCCTCCGCCTCCCGGCCCGCCGCCTCCAGCTCCCCAGCAGCCGGCGGCCCGGCCGGCAGTCGGCGCCATCCAAGACGAGTTCCCCGAAGCGCACGACACCTACGTCGTCTTTACGAGTCAAGTCGACGACAAGCGCAGCCGACGCCGGCAACACCAAGAAGTAAACGCAGTCGCCTCTAGCACCGCCGAGTTCATGCATTGGTCGGAAAAGCCCATCAGCTGGAGCCAGGCCGACCACCCAGAGGTGATGCCTTCGCCTGGCTCCTATGCTATGGTCTTGGACGTCACCCTTGCGACGGAGAGGCGAGCTGCCAGATTTTCCCGCGTCCTGATAGACGGCGGAAGCAGTATCAACATACTGTACCGCGACACCATGGACAAGCTGAACATCAAAGCAAAGCAGCTCATGCCGAGCCGCACTGTCTTCCATGGTATCGTACCCGGCCTATCTTGCTCTCCAATCGGCAAGATCAAAATGGACGTTCTCTTCGGAGACAAAGACCACTTCCGCCGGGAAGCAATATGGTTCGAGGTGGTGGACCTGGAGAGCCCCTATCATGCACTACTTGGCCGACCTGCTTTGGCCAAGTTCATGGCTGTGCCCCACTATGCCTACCTGAAGATGAAGATGCCGAGCTCGAAGGGGATCATCACGGTAGCCGGCGACTACAAGAAGTCCATCGAGTGTGCCATGGCCAGCAGCCGGCTGGCCGAGTCCCTCGTGGTGGCGGAAGAGAAGAAGATGCTGGAGCGGGTTGTGGCCATGGCCGGCAAGCAGCCGACCTTGTCCCCCAACCCCAAGGACTGTGATGCGCAGGGCTCCTTCCAGCCTGCAAAAGAGACGAAGAAGATACCTCTAGACCCGGAGCACCCGGAGAGGTTCGCCGTGATTGGGGCGAACTTGGACAGTAAATAGGAAGGCGAGCTCGCCGACTTCCTCCGTGAGAATCGAGACATCTTTGCATGGTCCCCAAAGGACATGCCGGGTGTCCCGAAGGATTTCGCCGAGCACAAATTACATGTCCGAGCTGATGCGAAGCCGGTCAAGCAACCCCTCCGCCGACTATTAGAAGAGAAGCGAAGAATCGTGGGAGAAGAGATAGCCCGGCTCCTTGCAGCCTGCTTCATCATGGAAGTGTTCTTTCCAGAATGGCTTGCCAATCCAGTTCTGGTTTTGAAGAAGAATAACAAGTGGCGCATGTGCATAGACTACACAAGTCTGAACAAGGCCTGCCCAAAGGATCCGTTTGCTTTGCCACGGATTGACCAAGTAATAGATTCTACAGCCGGATGCGAGCTGTTGTGTTTTTTGGATGCATACTCAGGGTATCATCAGATCAAGTTGGACCCAGCTGACCGCCTGAAGACTGCCTTCATCACACCCTTTGGAGCTTTCTCCTACCTGACAATGACATTCGGCTTGAGAAACGCCGGTGCCAATTTTCAGCGTTGCATGCAGAAATGTCTCTTGAAACAACTCGGCAGAAATGCCCACGTCTACGTAGACGACATTGTGGTGAAGACAGAGAAGCGCGGTACCTTGCTGGAAGACCTGAAGGAAACATTCGCCAACTTGCGCCGATTCCAGATCAAACTCAACCCCGAGAAGTGCGTGTTCGGAGTGCCAGCCGGCCAGCTGCTCGGCTTCCTGGTCTCCGAACGCGGCATTGAGTGCAACCCTGTCAAGATCAAGGCCATCGAGAGGATGGAGATACCCACCAAGCTGCGAGATGTGCAGAAGTTCACTGGCTACTTAGCCTCCCTGAACCGTTTTATCAGCCGACTAGGAGAGAAGGCCCTCCCCCTGTACCGACTCATGAAGAAGTCCACTCACTTTGAGTAGCATGATCAAGCCGACCAAGCCTTCCATGAGTTGAAGAAAATGTTGACCACTCCGCCTGTCCTGGCTGCGCCGACTGAGAAGGAGCCCATGCTCCTCTACATCGCCGCGACAAGCCGAGTCGTCAGCACTGTTGTTGTGGTCCAGCGCCCGAAGGAAGGCCGAGCCCAGCTGGTCCAGAGGCCGGTCTACTATCTCAGCGAAGTACTATCCAGCTCAAAGCAAAACTACCCGCACTACCAGAAGATGTGCTATGGGGTGTACTTTGCTGCCAAGAAATTGAAGCCCTACTTCCAAGAGCACCCCATCACGGTCGTGTGCACTGCCCCGCTCGCCGAGATCATAGGCAGCCGGGATGCATCCGGCCGGGTGGCCAAATGGGCCATTGCCTTGGCGCCCTACATGATCTTCTATCAACCCCGCACCGCCATCAAGTCGCAAGCATTGGCCGATTTCCTCGTCGACTGGGCCGAGACCCAGTACCTACCGCCGGCTCCCGACTCCACCCATTGGCGGATGCACTTTGACGGGTCCAAGATGCGCACCGGCTTGGGGGCCGGCATCGTCCTCACCTCTCCCAAAGGCGACAAGCTCAAGTACACGCTGCAGATCCACTTCGCCGCCTCCAACAACGTGGCCGAGTACGAGGCGCTCGTACATGGGCTCTGGCTAGCCAAAGAGCTCGGCATATGCCGGATCCTGTGCTACGGTGACTCCGACTTAGTGGTCCAGCAATCATCTGGCGATTGGGACGCCAAGGACGCGAACATGGCGAGCTACCGCTTCCTCGTCCAGCAGATGAGCGGACACTTCGAAGGGTGCGAGTTCCTTCACGTGCCAAGGGCTGACAACGACCAAGCAGATGCCCTAGCACGGATCGGCTCCACCCGACAAGCCATACCGACTGGCGTCTCCCTCCAGTGCCTCCTCAAGCCGTCCATCAAGCCATCTCCGGAGTCGGATTCCATCTTCGTACCGCCTGCGCCAGAAACAGCCGGATCCGGCTCAAGAAATCCCGCAGGCGGCACGGGGACTTCGACGACTGCCCCGGGAACCGACGTAGTCGCACCCGGCCCAGGGACCTCAGAGCCCGGCCCGGGGACTGCAGCAGTCGGCCCGGGGACTGCAACGACGCAAGAAGCGGTGGTCGACCCCAACGCAACACCCAACCCACCCACCCGAGTCATGGTGGCCACGATAACAGCAGAAGAAGTCACAGCTCCCTCATGGGCCCAGCCCATCCTCAAGTTCCTAGTCAGCAGAGAGCTGCCGATTGATGAGATCGCAGCAAGACTAGTGCAACGACGAGCCGCAGCATACACAATAATCAACAGGGAGCTGGTGAAGCGCAGCGTTACTGGAGTCTTCCAGCGTTGTGTCGAGCCAGAAAAAGGAGTGGCAATCCTCAAAGACATCCACCAAGGCGAATGCGGCCACCACGCCGCCTCAAGATCCCTCGTGGCCAAGGCTTTCCGCCATGGGTTCTTCTGGCCGACTGCCTTGGAGGATGCTAAAGAAATAGTCAAGACCTGCAGAGGATGTCAAGTCTTCAGTTCCAAACAACACCTGTCGGCTTCTGCCCTCAAGACCATTCCCCTCACCTGGCCTTTCGCCGTCTGGGGACTGGACATGGTGGGCCCTTTCAAGACGGCCCGCGGTGGCATGACACACCTGCTCGTTGCGGTGGACAAGTTCACAAAGTGGATCGAAGCCAAGCCCATCAAGAAGCTGAACGGGCCGACTGCCGTGACATTCATCACCGACATCACTACTCGGTACGGCGTGCCGCACAGCATCATCACCGACAACGGCACGAACTTCGCCAAAGGCGCACTGGCACGTTTCTGCGCGACACAGGGCATCCGACTGGACTTAGCGTCCGTTGCCCACCCGCAGTCAAACGGCCAGGTCGAGCGAGCAAATGGACTTATCCTCTCCGGCATCAAGCCCCGACTGGTTGTACCACTGGAGCGATCGGCCGGCTGCTGGCTCGAAGAGCTGCCGACTGTCCTCTGGAGTCTGCGCACTACACCCAACAAGTCAACCGGCTTCACTCCATTCTTCCTCGTGTACGGTGCCGAGGCTGTCATCCCAACAGACATCGAGTTCGACTCGCCTCGGATCACCATGTACACGGAGGAGGAAGCCAAAGAAGCAAGAGAAGACGGCGTCGACCTACTGGAAGAAGGCCGGCTGTTAGCCCTCAGCCGGTCCGCCATCTACCAGCAAGGCCTGCGCCGCTACTACAACCGCAAGGTCAAGCCAAGATCCTTCCAGGAGGGCGACCTTGTGCTCCGGCTGATCCAGCGAACAGCCGGCCAGCACAAGCTCTCGGCCCCTTGGGAAGGCCCCTTCGTCGTCAGCAAGGCACTCGGCAACGACTCCTACTACTTGATCGACGCGCAAAAGCCAAGAGCACGCAAGAGAGACGACTCCGGCAAGGAGTCGGAGCGACCATGGAACGCAAACCTCCTAAGACGATTTTACAGCTGAAAAGCAGTATGTATCACGTTACCCCTTTTTGTATTAAGTTACAAACCAACAGGCCCCCCGAACAGTACTCGGGGACTGCCTTTTATTTATCTATGGATGACGAGTGTCATATCCATGAATGTCTTATTACATTTTGAATTCTTGTCCGGCACCAGGTCCGACTAGTCGGCCCGGGGACTGGCCGCCTTAAGCTATATTACAAGTTCTTCCCGAAGTCAGCAAAGTAGTGCGCCGGCTCCCCAGTCCTCTCTTGTTGAAAGTCGCAGCTCAAAGAACTGACTGTCCGACTAGCAAGAGAGAAGACAGAAAGGACGCCCACACGAAAACGGCTAAGGAACAACTAACCTATATAGCAAAAAGACGGCCTCCATATATGCCTGCCGGCTGTCACAGCAGCCGGCTGGCCGGATTCCTAAAAACTTAGCTTAAGTCCGACCGAGCTAAAAGTACTTCCCCCTCCCCAATCGGCCCGGCACTCCCCGGCTACAGATTGCAGAGCAACTGTTTGACTAGGGAGACGGCAACCAAGGGAGGGCGGCAAAGGAACAAAGCAGAAGGACAAAAAGCAAAAGTATAAGGAAAGACCGATTGCATAACTTATATACATAAAAGCCCCCGATAGGCGGCAACAGACTTGAGTTTCAATACACCCAGTGGGTGGAACTGCGCAGACTTAACCAAAAACATTGTTCAAGAGTAACAAGACAGGAAACAAAAGAAAGAAGACAAAGGCGCGAAGGCCGAGTTGGTCGGTGAAGGCAGCTCGCCGGCTGAAGGAGTGGCCGCCTAGCTGGTCCCGGCTTGACCGCCTCCCGCAACAGGAGACGCACTCGCACGCAGCGTAGTGCTGGAGGCGCGGTCAGGCTGGCCGGCTGCTCCACCAGCCGGCTCGACGTCTTCACCCTCCTCCTCCTCCTCTTCGCCCTCGTCGCTGGAGTCGATCTCCTCCGCCGAGTCCTCGCCGTGCGCCGGGTCCAGCCCGAACCAATCTTCCGGCTGGGCGACTCCATTGTCGTCCACCTCGGGGGTGAAGACGTTGGTGTCGGTGTAGTCGGCGATCGCCGAAGCTCGCCGAATGATGGCCGGCCGGGCCGGCTCCAGCTCCGCGTCGGCTTGCTGCCGCCAGGTGGCCAGCTGGTCCAGATTCAGGCCTGGGTACCAGGCCTTGACGAACTTCAGCGCCCGCCCGGCGCCGGAGCGAGCCGCTGACGCCTTCCAAGCCTCGAAGCGCCCGACGGCCACCTCCAGCCAGTCGGCGGTCCGGCTGGGAGTGCGCGGGATCGCTTGGCCGGGCCAGAGGGCGGCCAAGACCTGCGACCCGGCACGCTGAAGCCGGCGGAGCAGCCTGTGAGCCGGCTGGATTCGAGCCTGGATCGCCAGGAGCTGCTCCTCCAGCGAGCGGCCGGTAGTCGGCGAAATCTCGAAGCCGGCTCGCCTCTTCTCCTGGCGACGAGCTTCGATGGCCTGGTTGGCGGCAGTGGAATAGCCGGGGAAGTACTCTGCGCAGAAAAGAAAAGAAGAACCCCAAGTCAGAAAAACAAGTCAAAATGACAGATGGCAAGAAAGGACGAAGGGGTAGACGACTTACCGTCAACCAGATCCTCAATCTGGCCATAGGCGGAGACCAGAGTCTGCCTGGCTTCGTCCCAGGCGACCGCCTCCATCTCGAACTCGGCCTGGAGGGCGGCTTCGCGGTCCTGCGCGGACTTCAGCGCCGCCTTGTGGCTTTCCTCCTGGTCGGCCAGCTGCTTGACCAGGCGGTCGCGCTCCTGCACCAAGGCGGCAAGCTCCGCGTCCTTGGCACGAAGAGCAGTCTGGGACTCCCCCAGCTGTGCCCTCAGACTGGCGTTGGCCGCTGCAGAGATAGAAGAACAAGAAGAACGATGAGAAAACATCAAGGAAGATCCGAGCCGACTGCTCAGCAGTCGGCCCGAATCTCGGGGACTACACCCAGTGGGTGCGCTGACGCGCCCCCACATGAGATAGAGATCAAGTCACATACCTCGGCTTTAAGTGAGATCGGTGGTCTTCTGCGTCAGCTCCCGAGCCTGGGAGTTGAAGGCGGCCGCTCGGAGGTTGTGATAATCCTGCAAGATGGACAGAAGATCGACGTGAGAACGAAAGCAACGACGAGAAATCATCAAGGAAGATCCGAGCCGACTGCTCAGCAGTCGGCCCGAATCTCGGGGACTACACCCAGTGGGTGCGCTGACGCGCCCCCACGAGAGAAATCAAGAAGAAAATGAGAATACTAACCCGGATGGCAGCCCGCGTGGCGAGGAACTCGTCGGTGAACTGCCGCAGCACCGCGGCTTGGCCCTGGAGCCGGGTCCGGACGTCTTGCGCGGCGATGTTCACTACGGCCGACCCTCCGCCTGGCGTCCACCCGGAAGTAGCGCTGGCCGCCTCCGCGTCTTGGGCCGACGAGCTGGAGCCCACGGCCGGCCGTGGCTCCGACGCGGCCTTCCCTGCGCGCCGGCTTGGCGGAACCCGGACCGCCACCGCAGCTCCCGCGGCCGGCTCGCCTTCCGCCGACTGTGCGGGCGCAGGCTCGGTCTGACCGCCTTGGGCCGCCCTGGTCGGAGGAGTCGGCCCCGGCGCCTCCCTCACGAAGATGACGTCGTCACCGCTCCCGCCCAGACCCGGCTGGGAACCGCTGGCTCCCCCTGGCGAGGGATCCGCGTCCCCGGGCGCCATGGCGCGCAGGGGGGTGACCATCAAGGCCTCCCCTGCCGCCGCTTCGGCCTCGGCCTCTGCCTGGGCCTTGGCTGCGGCCTCGGCGAGCGCCTTCGCCGCCTCCTTGTCCCAAGCTGCCTGGGCGGCGGCTGCCTTCCGTGCCTCCGCCTCCCGCGCTTCCCGCTCCTCCCGCGCCTCCCGCGCGTTCCTTTCCGTCGCCTCCAGGAGGGCGGCGCGGGGATCCACGCAGCGGGCGGTGCTCCCAGAGCCCCCCGGCGACTCGACAACGGACCCGGCGGCCGCCCGCTCGAGTGACAGTGGAGCTCTGATCAAAGAAAAGAAGACAAAGGTTCAGAAGACCACCCAAGAAAAGAAAGAAGGAGAATACACAGAAAGAAAGAAAGCTTACGCTGACACAGCCTGCGGCTGCTTCACCACTTTGCGGAAGCGAGCCGCCTTCGCGGCCGCTTCTTCCCGCCTGGTGGCCGCCGCCCCACCCCTCGGCTTCTTCGTCCGGCTACCGAACATGCCCTGGGTGGCGCGACGTTTCTGGCCTCTACCCCGAGCAGGCTGCGCGCCGGAGGAGCCCGCGCCGCGTCCAGAGGCCGGCTGGCGGGGCGGGACGACTTCGGCTTCGTCCTCGTTCGGCCAATCATCGAAGATCGCGGAGAGCCCGGCGCCGCCTGCTTCGCCGCCGGCCTGGCCACCAGCCGGCTCGGCGGCTTCCTCCATGTGGACCGCCCCCAGATCGGGGTCCTCCTGGTCGTGCTCGGTCCGGTCGGGGACAAAGCGGCGCTCCACGTCCGCCCCGCTGGCCGGCCGAAGCAGAGGACTCTGTCGAAAGAGCGAACCGACTGAGTCAGAGTCGTCCCGGAGGAACTCGGCCACAAAGAGAAAAAGAGAAGGGGAGTGTATCGTAGGCGGAGGATTGGCGCGGCTGTATGGCTCCTTGCCGAATTGCCAGTCGTCGGGAAGCTGGCAGTTGGCGAGGTAGTTCACCATGTCGGCCGCGTCGTCCCGCAGCATCTCCATGGTGCACATCCGGCTCGGGTCGAGCTGGCCGCTCATCTGACAGATCAGATGAGGCCGGCTCTGGAGCGGAAGGACCCGGCGTGTGACGAACGCGGCCAGGAGGTCGAGCCCCGTCAGGCCCTCCGTCTGGACCATCACCCGCAGGCGGGCGATGGCGGCGTTTCCTCCCTGCGACAGCGTCACCGCCCGGAAGGACCACTGGGGCAGCCTCCCCGCCGGCGGGCCGGCTACGTAAGCCGGCAGGTTGACGTAGTCGCCCCGTGGAGCGATGTTCCGCACGTAGAAGTATGATTTCTGCCACTTCTTCACCGATTGGATCAGCGTGATGACGGGGAAGGGGTTGTCGGCGCCCGATCTCCGCGACGCGATGAAGGCGCCAGTGTGGGCCGGCACGCCCTGGCTGCGCGTACCCAGCTTCGACTGGAAGAACTCCCCCCAGAGCTCAAGGGTGGGGAGGACGCCGAGATAGCCCTCGCACAGGGTGACGAAGGCCGACAGCAGCACCACCGCGTTGGGGGTGAGGTGGTGCGGCTGGAGCTGATAGAAGTCCAGCCAGGTGCAGAAGAAGGCGCTCACTGGCAAGCCGAAGCCGCGCAGGAAGTGCCAGCGGAAGACCACCCGCTCGCCATCCCGCGGCGCCGGCCTGATTTCTTCCTCCGGCGCGAGGCGGACCTCCACTTTGTCCGCACTGGGAAGACGCCGTGTGTCGCGGAGGAAGTCGATGTGATCGTTGTGGACGATGGAGCCATCCCAATCCCCGCCACGCTGCTCTACGTGGGGAGGCATGGCGGAAGCTAGCACGGCGGCGGAGGAGCGTGCGGAGGAAGAGCGCGGCGGCGAGGCGCTGTTGCGAGAACGAGCAAGGCGAGAAGACGAAGGAAGTAGGAGGAGCGTGCGAGGGTCTGCCGCCCTCCACCTCCCCCTACTTATAGCCTCACGCGGCCGAAGAGGCCGGACGTGGGGGGAGACGTGGGATTAACTGCGCCCACTCCCCCCACGTCTCGCGTTTACTACGCATAAGTGCGAGCCAAAACTGCCGCACGGAACGTGCGGGCGGTTTCGGGATACAAAAGATCCGCGCCTGGCCAGGGGCGCGGACGTGGCGGGCCCCCTCTCTGCGGCAACGTCCCGTCTCGCGCGTGGGCTGGCAGGCTTTCCGGCTACGTGGCGCGCCGTTGGCCCGCGGCCGGCCCGCGGCCCGGCGTGCATGCCAGTGGATTCCCGCCCTCCGACTCCAGAAGATTTTGGCTCCCAGCTGCCGGCTTATCGCGATGGGAAGCTGATCGAGCTTCTCGAACCCTACTCCCCCTCGAAGCCCGATCAGCTTCGGGGACTACTGTTGGAGTAAGTGGCCACGGGTAGCTAAGCCGGCTACCCCTGGCTCTTTAGAAAATTTATCAGGCCTTTGGGCCTTCAAGCACTCCAAGCATTTGGGCCGCCTTCCCGGGCCGACTACCATTAAAGCCGACTCCCGGAAGGCGACCCAGCCTCACCGACTCCAAGAAGCCGGCCAAGAAAGACGCCGACTCCTAGAAGCCGGCCAAGACCACAACCACTCCTACATAACGGCGACCTGATGGGGCATGGCCACAGTGCATCCCACGACCCCCGAAGCACGAGGCGGGCGTGGCTACAGGGGGCCGTACGGGAGGGATGTCTCCCGTGCGGCCCGGCACTGTAGCCACGCCAGCTACGACATCATCCACGACCCCCTCCTGTACGGCCCAAGGACCGCGGGCCCCTTTAGCCAGAGAGAGGCGTGAAGGCGGCCCAGCTTTCCCTAGTCGGCCGGGAGCATAGCCGGCCTCCGGAAGCCGGCTACTCCCTTCCTCGAAGCAGGAGCCCCATTAAGGAGACAAGACGAGGTGAGGCTACAGTGATAGCCCCCGAGGCGGCCCACTGTAGCCATGCTCACCTCGACAAAGCCCTCATCATCAGAGGCGCGGCTACAGTAAGCAGCCGCCGACAAGACCCTAGGCGGTGGGGCCGGCCTGTCGACCGAGTAGCCGGCAGCCGGCGGGACCCACCAGCCGGCGGGACACAGTAGCCGGTGGAGAAGCCGGCGAGCATAGACACTGATGGCTGGGACCAGATCCCAGCCGGATTACCATTGTACCCCCGGGGGGTAGGCCTATATAAACCCCCCGGAGCACCCATGCAAAGGGTTCGCATCCAAGATAGCACACGCACACACACCATAGATAGAGAGAAGCAAGAGCTAGCCTTGTTCTTCTTCTCCCTTGATCCCAACAGCTCTAGGAGCGATTGTAGCTACTCTTTATCGAGCTAGTGATCATGCGGAGACCCCGTAGAGCAGGACTAGGGGTGTTATCTCCTCGGAGAGCCCCGAACCTGGGTAAGATTCCCCGGCGTGCATGTCTTCGCCTCATCCCGTTTCCAGGCACCGGCGACGTTTTATTGGCTCCCACAATGATAAGCCATCCTTTGGCATATGTCGCACCAACCACCTGACATTGATCATGGAGGGCTTCTACATCAACATCATAGCCTCTCCGATCATGTGTGAGTAGTTTACCTCAGACCTTCGGGTCCATAGTTATTAGCTAGATGGCTTCTTCTCTCTCTTTGGATCTCAATACAAAGTTCTCCATGATTCTCGTGGAGATCTATTCGATGTAATCTTCTTTTGCGGTGTGTTTGTTGAGACTGATGAATTGTGGGTTTATGATCAAGTTTATCTAGGAACAATATTTGAATCTCCTCTGAATTCTTTTATGTATGATTGGTTATCTTTGCAAGTCTCTTCGAATTATCAGTTTGGTTTGGCCTACTAGATTGATCTTTCTTGCAATGGGAGAAGTGCTTAGCTTTGGGTTCAATCTTGCGGTGTCCTCTCCCAGTGACAGCAGGGGCAGCAAGGCACGTATTGTATTGTTGCCATCGAGGATAACAAGATGGGGTTTATATCATATTGCATGAGTTTATCCCTCTACATCATGTCATCTTGCTTAAAGCGTTACTCTGTTCTTATGAACTTAATACTCTAGATGCATGCTGGATAGCGGTCGATGTGTGGACTAATAGTAGTAGATGCAGGCAGGAGTCGGTCTACTTGTCACGGACGTGATGCCTATATACATGATCATACGTAGATATTCTCATTACTATGCTCAATTCTATCAGTTGCTCAACAGTAATTTGTTCACCCACCGTAATACTTATGCTCTTGAGAGAAGCCACTAGTGAAACCTATGGCCCCCGGGTCTATTTTCCATCATATTAATCTTCCAGCACTTAGTTATTTCTTTTTCCTTTTATTTTACTTTGCATCTTTATTTCTCTTTATCATAAAAATACCAAAAATATTATCTTATCATATCTATCAGATCTCACTCTCGTAAGTGACCGTTGAGGGATTGACAACCCCTTTATCGTGTTGGTTGCGAGGTTCTTATTTGTTTGTGTAGGTGCGAGGGACTCGTGCGTGATCTCCTACTGGATTGATACCTTAGTTCTCAAAAACTGAGGAAAATACTTACGCTACTTTACTGCATCACCCTTTCCTCTTCAAGGGAAAACCAACGCAGTGCTCAAGAGGTAGCAGGCGCCCGGCGTGGTGGGTCACGCCGCGGGGCCGCGCGTCTTGATGCGAGGGCAGCGTCTTGATGCGGAGGTGGTGGAGGCGCTCCATGGGCTACATCCCCCACAGCTGGAGGTGGGCGACGTAGCGAGAGGGACGGCGCAGGAGAGCCCCCAGCGGCGCTGACGAGCTCGGCGATGCGGTCCAGCCAGTCCTTGAAGGAAATATGACCTCGAGGCAATAATAAAGTTGTTATTTATATTTCCTTATATCATGATAAATGTTTATTATTCATGCTTGAATTGTATTAACCGGAAACAGAGTGTCACTAGTATGCATGTGCTTGACTAGCTCATTGAATCAAAGATGGTTAAGTTTCCTAGCCATAGACATGAGTTGTCATTTGATTAATGGGATCACATCATTAGAGAATGATGTGATTGACTTGACCCATTTCGTTAGCTTAGCACTTGATCGCTTAGTATATTGCTATTGCTTTCTTCATGACTTATACATGTTCCTATGACTGAGATTATGCAACTCCCGAATACTGGAGGAACACTTTGTTGTCTACCAAACGTCACAACGTAACTGGGTGATTATAAAGGTGCTCTACAGGTGTCTCCGATGGTACTTGTTGAGTTGGCATAGATCGAGATTAGGATTTGTCACTCCAATTGTCGGAGAGGTATCTCTGGGCCCTCTCGGTAATGCACATCACTATAAGCTTTGCAAGCAATGTGACTAATGAGTTAGTTGCGGGATGATGCATTACGGAACGAGTAAAGAGACTTGCCGGTAATGAGATTGAACTAGGTATTGAGATACCGACGATCGAATCTCGGGCAAGTAACATACCGATGACAAAGGGAACAACGTATGTTGTTATGCGGTTTGACCGATAAAGATCTTTGTAGAATACGTAGGAACCAATACGAGCATCCAGGTTCCGCTATTGGTTATTGACCGGAGATGAGTCTCGGTCATGTCTACATTGTTCTCGAACCCGTAGGGTCCGCACGCTTAACATTCGATGACGATCGGTATTATGAGTTTATGTGTTTTGATGTACCGAAGGTAGTTCGGAGTCCCGGATATGATCACAGACATGACGAGGAGTCTCAAAATGGTCGAGACGTAAAGATCGATATGTTGGAAGCCTATGTTTGGACAACGGAATGGTTCCGGAAGAGTTCGGGCATTTACCGGAGTACCGGGAGGTTACCGGAACCCCCGGGAGTATATGGGCCTTATTGGGCCTTAGAGGAATAGAGGAGAGGAAGGGAAAAGGTGGAGGGCACGCCCCTCTAGCCCAATCCGAATTGGGTGGGCCCCCTTCCTTCCCTCTCTCCTCCCCTTCCTTCTCTCCTACTCCTACTACTTGGAAGGGGGGAATCCTACTCCCGGTGGGAGTAGGACTCCCCAAGGCGCGCCATAGTAGAGGGCCGGCCCTCCCCCTCCACTCCTTTATATACGGGGGAGGGGCACCCCATAGACACACAAGTTGATCATTGATCTCTTAGCCGTGTGCGGTGCCCCCTCCACCATAATCCATCTCGGTCATATCATCGTAGTGCTTAGGCGAAGCCCTGCGTCGGTAGCTTCATCATCACCGTCATCATGCCGTCGTGCTGACGAAGCTCTCCCTCGACACTCTGCTGGATCGTGAGTTCGTGGGACATCACCGAGCCGAACGTGTGCAGATCGCGGAGGTGCCGTACTTAAGGTACTAGGATCGGTCGATCATGAAGAAGTACGACTACATCAACCGCATTGTCATAACGCTTCCGCTTACGGTCTACGAGGGTACGTGGACAACACTCTCCCCTCTTGTTGCTATGCATCACCATGATCTTGCGTGTGTGTAGGAATCTTTTTTGAAATTACCACGTTCCCCAACAGTGGCATCCGAGCCAGGTTTATGCGTAGATGTTATATGCACGAGTAGAACACAAGTGAGTTGTGGGCGATAATAGTCATACTGCTTACCAGCATGTCATACTTTGATTCGGCGGTATTGTTGGATGAAGCGGCCCGGACCGACATTACGCGTACACTTACGCGAGACTGGTTCTACCGACGTGCTTCGCACAGAGGTGGCTGGCGGGTTTCAGTTTCTCCAACTTTAGTTGAATCGAGTGTGGCTACGCTCGGTCCTTGTTGAAGGTTAAAACAGCACATACTTGACGAAAAATCATTGTGGTTTTGATGCGTAGGTAAGAACGGTTCTTTCTCAGCCCATAGCATCCACGTAAAACTTGCGACAACAAAGTAGAGGACGTCTAACTTGTTTTTGCAGGGCATGTTGTAATGTGATATGGTCAAGACATGATGCTAAATTTTATTGTATGAGATGATCATGGTTTGTAAAAGTTATCGGCAACTGGCAGGAGCCATATGGTTGTCGCTTTGTTGTAATAAATGCAATCACCATGTAATTGCTTTACTTTATCACTAAGCGGTAGCGATAGTCGTAGAAGCAATAATTGGCGAGACGACAATGATGCTACGATGGAGATCAAGGTGTCGCGCCGGTGACGATGGTGATCATGATGGTGCTTTGGAGGTGGAGATCAAAGGCACAAGATGATGATGTCCATATCATATCACTTATATTGATTGCATGTGATGTTTATATTTGATGCATCTTATTTTGCTTAGTTCGACGGTAGCATTATAAGATGATCACTCACTAAATTTCAAGGTACAAGTGTTCTCCCTGAGTATGCACCATTGCGGAAGTTCGTCGTGCAGAGACACCACGTGATGATCGGGTGTGATAAGCTCTACGTTCACATACAACGGGTGCAAGCCAGTTTTGCACACGCAGAATACTCGGGTTAAACTTGACGAACCTAGCATATGCAGATATGGCCTCGGAACACTGAGACCGAAAGGTCGAGCGTGAATCATATAGTAGATATGATCAACATAGTGATGTTCACCATTGAAAACTACTCCATATCACGTGATGATCGGACTTAGTTGATTTGGATCACGTGATCACTTAGATGATTAGAGGGATGTCTATCTAAGTGGGAGTTCTTAAAGTAATTTGATTAATTGAACTTTAATTTATCATGAACTTAGTACCTGATAGTATTTTGCATGTCTATGTTGTTGTAGATAGATGGCTTGTGTTGTTGTTCCGTTGAATTTTAATGCGTTCCTAGAGAAAGCTAAGTTGAAAGATGATGGTAGCAAATACACGGACTGGGTCTGTAACTTAGGGTTATCCTCATTGCTGCACAGAAGAATTACGTCCTGGAAGCACCTCTAGGTGCCAAACCTGCTGCAAGAGCAACGCCGGATGTTATGAACATCTGGCAAAGCAAAGCTGATGACTACTCGATAGTTCAGTGTGCCATGCCTTACGGCTTAGAACCGAGACTTCAACGACGTTTCGAACGTCATGGAGCATATGAGATGTTCCAGGAGTTGAAGTTAATATTTCAAGCAAATGCCCAGATTGAGAGATATGAAGTCTCCAATAAGTTCCATAGCTGCAAGATGGAGGAGAACAGTTCTGTCAGTGAACATATACTCAAAATGTCTGGGTATAATAATCACTTGATTCAACTGGGAGTTAATCTTCCTGATGATAGTGTTATTGATAGAATTCTTCAATCACTGCCACCAAGCTACAAGAGCTTCGTGATGACCTATAATATGCAAGGGATGGATAAGACAACTCCCGAGCTCTTCGCAATGCTAAAGGTTGCGGAGGTAGAAATCAAGAAGGAGCATCAAGTGTTGATGGTCAACAAGACCACCAGTTTCATGAAAAAGGGTAAAGGGAAGAAGGGGAACTTCAGGAAGAACGGCAAGCAAGTTGCTGCTCAAGTGAAGAAGCCCAAGTCTGGACCTAAGCCTAAGACTGAGTGCTTCTACTGCAAAGGGACTGGTCACTGGAAGCGGAACTGCCCCAAGTATTTGGCGGATAAGAAGGATGGCAAGGTGAACAAAGGTATATGTGATATACATGTTATTGATGTGTACCTTACTAATGCTTGCAGTAGCACCTGGGTATTTGATATTGGTTCTGTTGCTAATATTTACAACTCGAAACAGGGACTACGGATTAAGCGAAGATTGGCAAAGGACGAGGTGGCGATGCACGTGGGAAATGGTTCCAAAGTCGATGTGATCACAGTCGGCACGCTACCTCTACATCTACCTTCGGGATTAGTTACCTGAATAATTCTTATTTGGTGCCAGCGTTGAGCATGAACATTATATCTGGATCTTGTTTGATGCGAGATGGTTATTCATTTAAATCTGAGAATAATGGTTGTTCTATTTATATGAGTAATATCTTTTATGGTCATGCACCCTTGAAGAGTGGTCTATTTTTGTTTAATCTCGATAGTAGTGATACACATATTCATAATATTGAAGCCAAAAGATGCAGAGCTGATAATGATAGTGCAACTTATTTGTGGCACTGCCGTTTGGGTCATATTGGTGTAAAGCGCATGAAGAAACTCCATTCTGATGGACTTTTGGAATCACTTGATTATGAATCACTTGGTACTTGCGAACCATGCCTCATGGGCAAGATGACTAAAACTCCGTTCTCCGGAACAATGGAGCGAGCAACAGATTTGTTGGAGATCATACATACTGATGTATGTGGTCCGATGAATATTGAGGCTCGCGGAGGGTATCGTTATTTTCTCACCTTCACATATGATTTGAGCAGATATGGGTATATCTACTTGATGAAACATAAGTCTGAAACATTTGAAAAGTTCAAAGAATTTCAGAGTGAAGTGGAAAATCATCATAACAAGAAAATAAAGTTTCTATGATCTGATCGTGGAGGAGAATATTTGAGTTACGAGTTTGGTCTTCATTTGAAAGAATGCGGAATAGTTTTGCAACTCACACCACCCGGAACACCACAGCGTAATGGTGTGTCCGAACATCATAATCGTACTTTACTAGATATGGTGCGATCTATGATGTCTCTAACTAATTTACCGCTATCGTTTTGGGGTTATGCTTTAGAGACGGCTGCATTCATGTTAAATAGGGCACCATATAAATCTGTTGAGACGACACCTTATGAACTGTGGTTTGGCAAGAAACCAAAGTTGTCGTTTCTTAAAGTTTGGGGCTGCGATGCTTATGTGAAAAAGCTTCAAACCTGATAAGCTCGAACCCAAATCGGAGAAATGTGTCTTCATAGGATACCTAAAGGAGACTGTTGGGTACACCTTCTATCACAGATCCGAAGGCAAGACATTCGTTGCTAAGAATGGATCCTTTCTAGAGAAGGAGTTTCTCTTGAAAGAAGTGAGTAGGAGGAAAGTAGAACTTGATGAGGTAATTATACCTTCTCCCTTATTGGAAAGTAGTTCATCACAGAAATCTGTTCCTATGACTCCTACACCAATTAGTGAGGAAGCTAATGATGATGATCATGTAACTTCAGATCAAGTTACTACCAAACCTCGTAGGTCAACCAGAGTAAGATCTCCACCAGAGTGGTACGGTAATCCTGTTCTGGAGGTCATGTTACTTGACCATGACGAACCTACGAACTATGAGGAAGCAATGATGTGCCCATATTCCGCGAAATGGCTTGAGGCCATGAAATCTGAGATGGGATCCATGTATGAGAACAAAGTGTGGACTTTGGTTGACTTTCCCGACGATCGGCAAGCCATTGAGAATAAATGGATCTTCAAGAAGAAGACTGACGTTGACGGTAATGTTACTGTCTACAAAGCTCGACTTGTTGCAAAAGGTTTTCGACAAGTTCAAGGAGTTGACTACGATGAGACCTTCTCACCCGTAGCGATGCTTAAGTCCGTCTGAATCATGTTAGCAATTGTTGCATTTTATGATTATGAAATTTGGCAAATGGATGTAAAGACTGCGTTCCTGAATGGATTTCTAGAAGAAGAGTTGTATATGATGCAACCTGAAGGTTTTATCGATCCAAAGGATGCTAACAAAGTGTGCAAGCTCCAGCGATCCATTTATGGACTGGTGCAAGCATCTCGGAGTTGGAATAAACGTTTTGATAGTGTGATCAAAGCATATGGTTTTATACAGACTTTTGGAGAAGCCTGTATTTACAAGAAAGTGAGTGGGAGCTCTGTAGCATTTCTAATATTATATGTGGATGACATATTGTTGATTGGAAATGATATAGAATTTCTGGATATTATAAAAGGATACTTGAACAAGAGTTTTTCAATGAAAGACCTCGGTGAAGCTGCTTATATATTGGGCATCAAGATCTATAGATATAGATCAAGACGCTTAATTGGACTTTCACAAAGCACATACCTTGATAAAGTTTTGAAGAAGTTCAAAATGGATCAAGCAAAGAAAGGGTTCTTGCCTGTGTTACAAGGTGTGAAGTTGAGTCGGACTCAATGCCCGACCACTGCAGAAGATAGAGAGAAAATGAAAGGTGTTCCCTATGCTTCAGCCATGTATGCAATGTTGTGTACCAGGCTTGATATGTGCCTTGCTATTAGTTTAGCAGGGGGTACCAAAGTAATCCAGGAGTGGATCACTGGACAGCGGTGAAGAACATCCTGAAACACCTGAAAAGGACTAAGGATATGTTTCTCGTTTATGGAGGTGACAAAGAGCTCGTCGTAAATGGTTACGTCAATGCAAGCTTTGACACTGATCCGGATGACTCTAAGTCACAAAGCGGATACATATTTATATTGAACGGTGGAGCTACCAGTTGGTGCAGTTCTAAGCAAAGCGTCGTGGCAGGATATACGTGTGAAGCAGAGTACATAGCTGCTTCGGAAGCAGCAAATGAAGGAGTCTGGATGAAGGAGTTCATATCCGATCTAGGTGTCATACCTAGTGCATCGGGTCCAATGAAAATCTTTTTTGACAATACTGGTGCAATTGCCTTGGCAAAGGAATCCAGATTTCACAACAGAACCAAGCACATCAAGAGACGCTTCAATTCCATCCGCGATGAAGTCAAGGAGGGAGACATAGAGATTTGCAAGATACATACGGATCTGAATGTTGCAGACCCGCTGACTAAGCCTCTCTCACGAGCAAAACATGATCAGCACCAAGACTCCATGGGTGTTAGAAGCATTACTGTGTAATCTAGATTATTGACTCTAGTGCAAGTGGGAGACTGAAGGAAATATGCCCTAGAGGCAATAATAAAGTTGTTATTTATATTTCCTAATATCATGATAAATGTTTATTATTCATGCTAGAATTGTATTTACCGGAAACTTAGTACATGTGTGAATACATCGACAAACAGAGTGTCACTAGTATGCCTCTACTTGACTAGCTCGTTGAATCAAAGATGGTTAAGTTTCCTAACCATAGACATGAGTTGTCATTTGATTAATGGGATCACATGATTATAGAATGATGTGATTGACTTGACCCATTCTGTTAGCTTAGCACTTGATCGTTTAGTATATTGCTATTGCTTTCTTCACGACTTATACATGTTCCTATGACTATGAGATTATGCAACTCCCGAATACCGGAGGAACACTTTGTGTGCTACCAAACGTCACAACGTAACTGCGTGATTATAAAGGTGCTCTACAGGTGTCTCCGATGGTACTTGTTGAGTTGTCATAGATCGGGATTAGGATTTGTCACTCCAATTGTCGGAGAGGTATCTTTGGGCCCTCTCGGTAATGCACATCACTATAAGCCTTGCAAGCAATGTGACTAATGAGTTAGTTGCGGGATGATGCATTACGGAACGAGTAAAGAGACTTGCCGGTAACGAGATTGAACTAGGTATTGAGATACCGACGATCGAATCTCGGGCAAGTAACATACCGATGACAAAGGGAACAATGTATGTTGTTATGCGGTTTGACCGATAAAGATCTTTGTAGAATATGTAGGAACCAATACGAGCATCCAGGTTCCGCTATTTGTTATTGACCGGAGATGAGTCTCGGTCATGTCTACATTGTTCTCGAACCCGTAGGGTCCGCACGCTTAACGTTCAGTGACGATCGGTATTATGAGTTTATGTGTTTTGATGTACCGAAGGTTGTTCAGAGTCCCGTATATGATCAAGGACATGACGAGGAGTCTCGAAATGGTCGAGACGTAAAGATCGATATATTGGAAGCCTATGTTTGGACATCGGAATGGTTCCGGAAGAGTTCGGGCATTTACCGGAGTACCGGGTGGTTACCGGAACCCCCGGGGAGTATATGGGCCTTATTGGGTCTTAGAGGAATAGAGGAGAGGAAGGGAAAAGGTGGAGGGCGCGCCCCCTAGCCCAATCCGAATTGGGTGGGCCCCCTTCCTTCCCTCTCTCCTCCCCTTCCTTCTCTCCTACTCCTACTACTTGGAAGGGGGGAATCCTACTCCCGGTGGGAGTAGGACTCCCCAGGGCGCGCCATAGTAGAGGGCCGGCCCTCCCCCTCCTCCACTCCTTTATACACGGGGGAGGGGGCACCCCATAGACACACAAGTTGATCATTGATCTCTTAGCCGTGTGCGGTGCCCCCTCCACCATAATCCACCTTGGTCATATCGTCGTAGTGCTTAGGCGAAGCCCTGCGCCGGTAGCTTCATCATCACCATCATCACGCCGTCGTGCTGACGAAGCTCTCCCTCGACACTCTGCTGGATCATGAGTTCGTGAGACGTCATCGAGCCGAACGTGTGTAGATCGCGGAGGTGCCGTACTTTCGGTACTAGGATCGGACGACCGTGAAGACATACGATTTGGTTGCTCCTATCATACGTTTGGTTGCAACAATGTCATTACTTCATATATGCCATGTCCTTGCTTGTCACATGGTTGACTTGATTGCCTCACACATGATGAACAATTGCTCTTTCTATTGTGTTGAATGCCATACTATCTTCACTACACCTTATGCATGTTATGCTTGGATTGTCTTGAACTTGACCCATGTGTTTAGACACTTCATTTTATTTGGTGTTGTGAATGATTCCTATGCCTACCATAGACCTTTCATTGAGCGCTTTAACCATGTTTGCTATGACCTTGAGGTACATGCTTATTCTCTTATCACACATATTTGCATCACTACCTCACATTTACATGCTTGTCCCCATGATATCTTTGCTTGTGCTCAATTTATGTGCTTACATGCCATGTCACAATCCTTTGTCAAACCATATGCTTTGCATGATGATGACACTTGTTTGGGGAATCACCTCTTGAATGCTTGGTTTTGCACTAACGCTAACCACATTCGTTTTTCCAAGTGTTTGTTGTATTTGCTCCTTTTGAAGGAATCACAAGACTGTGCGACATTGGAGAGTGCCCATTTCGAGCTACTAGATGATGAGTACTTGGTAAATGTCCACTATGACACGGTACCATCATCTCTTTCCCATGGTGATTTGGTTTTCGATCCGTGGTCGGATCTTTTCCAAGGGGGAGGGGATGATGCGGAGCATCCTACGGACATCACAATGTCAAGAGTCCATTTGGCAAGTGACACGTGCGACATCTACTTCTCATACATAAAGGTGAATCTTCTCCTTAACACGTGTTCACTTGACCCCTTCGAGGATGGCATACTACTTGACACTCCACTCGTGTGCATGCATAGGTATTGCCGGAGCTTCACGGACGACGAGGAGGAGTGCAAGCGCCAAGGAACGCCTACACCATCCGCGAGGGAAGCGTGGAAATGAATACGGAAGGAGAGCTGCCAAAGAAGCTACAGCGAGCAGACGTGCGGCCTCCACCGGACGACCGGCTCCTGAAGCCCAGCCAATGCCAGCTACAACACCTCCCAGCGAGCGGATGTCCGGCCCCCACCGGACGACCCGTAATATTAACGGAAGTCCGAGACTTTCGGACGTCCGGTGTCCCGATCACAGTACACTTTCAGCAGACGACCGACGACAAGCAGACGTCTGATCCCTCCCGAGCCACCGACGACCGGTACCTTCCTGTGTGCAGCTGCGGGCCTTTGGCCTTGTATCTCTCTCCCACTTACCCCTTCGAGGCTTAGACTATAAATAGACCTCCCCCTCATCCTTTCTAGGGTTAGCAAAGTGATAGCTCATTTGATGGAGAGCTTTGCTCCTTGTACCACTCTACTCTTGAGAGAGAGAGAGAGACTACTCCTTTGGAGGCCAAGACCTCCATCTAGGAGAAGATCCTGCGGGATATATCATCAAGACCCCCTCACGGGCGGACCCCTTCAAGACCTCCTCATGGAGATGAACTTTACATTATATCTTTCCCTTTGTTGTTCATGTACCTTGTGAATCTTGTGTGTTTGATTGTCTAGTGGATGTGTGATTGGACTTGTTCTTGAGTGTTTCCCTTGTGATTTCTCTCCATTCTTCCCTGTGTTCTTCGAGGGAATCCACCCCAATCGTGAAAGATCGGGCCACTAGGGTTCTACCCTACATCAATATGCAGCAAGGGTATCATCCCAAAAACTTAGAGCGCAAAACTCTACGTGCATAATCAAAACACACTGGCGACTTATCGTCCAAAGCCAGGCCGGGTTATCAAAACTCCGGATAAATTCAAATATCAATCATAAGGATCGAGGCGACATGGCCCGAACCAATTTTAAACCATATATCAATATGGTACATAGGATGAACCCAAAAAATGTTCAAAGTAAATACAAATCAAGAAAAATAAGGCCTTCATAGGCTGCCAAGCCTCAATATCAAGTGCTATTCAAGGGTCGCACAACCACTGAGTTAAACCTTAATTCAAACCTGTAAGCTGGGCCTCACATGACCAATTGCCGTTTTAACTTTGACAAGTTCAGGGCCTTTATAAGATTGACTGTCAAGAGTACGGCGAGTCATTCTCGGATTACCTGGTTGGAGTGGTAGGCATACAAAGGCAGGATAACCCAGATTTTTGGTGAATACACCTGGCGTCCAAGCCAATAAAAAGGATAAAAAGGCTATGTTCATAAAACAAGAAGCCCCCAAGTGATTTTTTGAACAAACCATCAAGGCAGGTTACCTATGTTTGAACTGTTCATTGTAACAAGTTCTCTTTGGTAACCTTTTAACTTTTAGGAAAAGAACTCCCAAGTTATTTGCAACCAGGCGTATGAGCCGGAACAAAGGGTAGTCATAGCTATGCGCAATGAGCAGGAAGCCCCCATGTCATTGTTGTAACAAGGTGTGCAAGCCGGATCAAGAGGGTAGTCATAGCTATGCTCAATAAGCAGGAAGCCCCCAAGTGATCTTATGAAGTAACAATAAAGACTCAGATTCTCAGAAATGAAACGACAGAGGCCCTGAATTATCAGGGATGCCGACTTTATTATACTAATCATAATATATACATTGATAGAAGTATGTACATCACAAGAGCTAGTGGCTCAGCTGTAATAAGGCCGAAGATGAGCAATGTTCCACGGTCGGCAAGTCTCCTCCTCAGATTTGTGTGAGTCCTTGTGCTCTCGAACATCAATGAGGTAGTAAGATCCGTTGTTCAGATTTTTGCTGACCACAAAGGGCCCTTCCCAAGGTGGGGATAGCTTGTGTATGTGAGTTTGATCCTGGATGAGCCGGAGCAGCAAATCCCATTCTTGAAAGGTCCGGGTTTTAACCCGGCGGCTATGATAACGACGTAGATCTTGCTGGTAAATCGCAGAACGAGCCGCCGCAATGTCACGCTCCTCATCCAGAAGGTCAAGAGCATCCTGACGTGCTTTTTCATTATCAGCTTCAACATAAGCCGCCACACGGGGCGAGTCGTGACGGATGTCACTTGGGAGAACAGCCTCTGCTCCGTACACCATGAAGAAAGGCGTATAACCCGTAGATTTGTTGGGGGTGGTATTGATACTCCAAAGCACTGAAGGTAACTCCTCAACCCAACAACCCGGCGTCCTCTGCAAAGGGACCATAAGCCGGGGTTTTATGCCTCTCAAGATTTCTTGATTGGCTCTTTCAGCTTGGCCATTGGACTGGGGGTGAGCCACTGATGATACATCAAGACGAATATGCTCTTGTTGACAGAATTCTTTCATAGCACCATTAGATAGATTAGTGCCATTATCAGTTATAATGCTATGAGGGTAGCCAAAACAGAAAATCACCTTTTTGATGAATTGAACCGCTGTGACCGCGTCACACTTGTTGACCGGCTCTGCCTCAACCCACTTTGTAAATTTGTCAACCACCACCAAAAGGTGGGTCTTTTTGTCCTTGGATCGTTTAAAAGGCCCAACCATATCAAGCCCCCAGACTGCAAACGGCCAAGTAATTGGAATCGTCCTCAATTCTTGAGCCGGAACATGAGCTCGTCTTGAAAATTTCTGACAACCATCACATCTACTGACCAAATCCTCTGCATCAGCATGAGCTGTCAGCCAATAAAATCCATGACGAAAAGCCTTAGCCATGACAGACTTAGAGCCGGCATGATGGCCACAATCTCCTTCGTGAATCTCTCATAGAATCTCATGACCTTCCTCAGGAGAAACATAACATTGAAACGCCCCTGTAACACTGCATCGGTGCAACTCTCCACTGACAATAGTCATTGACTTAGACCGCTGGGTTATCTTCCTGGCCAAAGTTTCATCTTCAGGTAACTCGCCCCGGGTCATATAAGCCAAATATGGAATTGTCCAATCAGGAATAGAATGAAGAGCCGCCACCACCTATGCCTCCCGGTCAGGAACATCAAGATCTTCCTCCATAGGCAATTTAACTGAAGGATTATGCAGAATATCAAGGAAAACATTAGGTGGTATCAGCTTACGCTAGGACCCTCGCCGGCTTAAAGCATCAGCCGCCTCATTTTTCCTGCGATCAATATGTTCCACTTGATAACCTTTGAAATGACCAGCAATAGCATCAACCTCTCGGCGATAAGCCGCCATGAGTGGATCATTGGAATCCCAAGTGCCTGAAACTTGCTGAGCCACCAAATCTGAGTCGCCAAAACACCTCACCCGGCTTAAATTCATCTCTTTAGCCATACGAAGACCATGGAGCCAGGCCTCATACTCAGCTGCATTGTTAGTACAAGGGAACTTCAACCTTAAAACATAGGAAAATTTATCACCTTGTGGGAAGTCAAAATATCTCCAGCCCCCGAGCCTTCCAACTGGCTGGATCCATCAAAGTGAATAGTCCAATATGTGCTATCCGGCTTCTCCTCAGGCATATGCAACTCTGTCCAGTCATTGATGAAATCCACAAGTGCTTGAGACTTGATGGCTGTTCGAGGCATATACTTCAAACCATGGGGTCCAAGCTTAATGGCCCACTTGGCGACCCGACCTATGGCTTCTCTGTTTTGAATAATATCCCCTAAAGGAGCAAAACTGACCACAGTGATGGGATGACCAAAGAAATACCGCTTCAACTTACGACTAGCCATGAACACCCCATATACCAGCTTCTGCCAATGTGGATACCTCTGCTTGGATTCAATGAGTACCTCGCTGATATAATAAACCGGTCGTTGAATCGGATATTCCTTCCCTGCTTCCTTCCGCTCCACAACAATTGCCACACTGACGGCTCGGCTATTAGCAGCCACATATAACAGTAAGGGCTCCTTATCAATAGGAGCTGCAAGGATCGGTGGCTTAGCCAACTGCTTTTTCAATGCCTCAAACGCCTGATCAGCAGCATCAGTCCAAATAAAGTGATATGTTTTCTTCATCATCTCATACATGGGGATAGCCTTTTCGCCCAACCGGCTTATAAACCGGCTTAAGGCCGCAATACGACCCGCCAAACGCTGGACATCATTAATACACGCCGGCTTAGCCAAGGAAGTGATAGCTTTGATTTTCTCCGGGTTAGGCTCAATGCCTCTTTCAGAAACCAAAAAACCCAAGAGGTTGCCTGCCTGCACACCAAAGACACACTTAGCCAGGTTAAGCATCATCATGTAGACTCGGAGATTGTCAAATGTCTCTTTCAAATCATATATCAAGGTCTCCTTCTTCCTGGATTTCACAACAATATCATCCACATAAGCATGAACATTGCATCCAATCTGGTCATGAAGACAATTTTGAACACACCGCTGATAAGTCGCCTGGGCACTCTTGAGCCCAAAAGGCATAGACACATAGCAGAAGGCTCCAAAGGGAGTGGTGAAAGTTGTCTTCTCCTGGTCCCTAACTGCCATCTTGATCTGATGATACCCAGAGTAAGCATCCAAAAAGCTCAAACGCTCACAACCCGCCGTAGCATCCATTAAAAAAAGACACATCCGTGACATTTTGGGCCGAACGAATTTTTTCTGTCATACTTATGACTCTTCTATGACGATAATTGTGACAAAACCCGGTATCATCATAGATGTGGTGGGCTCCTACTTCTATGACAAAAAATCATGATAGAAAATGGGCTTTTCATCCTGGGCGGGCCGGAGCCGCAGTTGCATGACATTCTTTGGGCCGTCCATGACGGAAAAAACCGTGGTAGAAGCGAGGGCGAGGAAAATATCGGGGGAGTTCCCGGTTACGGTGGGTGGTCGGGGCCGAGTGATGCGCGTTTCTCTCGTACATACGCACGTGTGTGCGAGGCGTCGCGCTCTAACTGAACTCGACCGAGGTGTTGGGCTCTAACTGAACTCGAGTGATTGCACTGCAGACTACGCATTACTGAACCCGAGCGATCGATCGATCCCTTGCTGTTAACTGAACCCGAGTGATTCCTTCACTACTGCTGCTAACTGAAGCCGATCGATGCTGCCTCTGGTTGAACAGTGAGTGTTGTTGGGGGGTTTGGATGAATAGTTCTCGGTGGGGGGTCGGATGAACAGGAACCCGTGGTGTTGCCGATGGATGAACAGGACCCCGATCGATCGAGCCGGTGGAGGGGTGGATGAACAGGACCACGTGGAGGGCTGGGTGAATAGGACAACCCCGTGGAGGGCTGGTTGAACAGTAGCCGGTGGAGGGCTGGATGAACAGTAGCCCATGGAGGGCTGGTTGAACAGGACCCTGTGGAGAGGGCTAGTTGAGCAGTAGCTGGTGGAGGAGCCGTGGAGGCTGGATGAATAGGAGCCTGTGGATGAATAGTCGTAGGTGGAGGCTGGAGGAGGTCGATGGTAAATGAACAGGAGCCCATGGAGGCAGTTGATGGTGGATGAACAGTAGCCCGTGGAGGCAGTCGATGGTGGAGATGAACAGTATCCCGTGGAGTCCCGTTTTGTGGTACGCCACACCTCTCCCGATGAACAGGACCCCTGTTTCGACCGTAGCGCTCCAACACAAGTCCGTTTCCTGCATTTTACGGTACGCCACACCCCTCCCAATCAACAGGACCCTGTTTCAACCATAGGAGGTCCGTTTCCTCCGTTTTGCGGTACGCCAGAGCCCTCCCGATGAACTGGATCCCGTTTCAACCGTGGCCGGTCGAACACAAGGCCGTTTCCTCCGTTCTGTGGTATGTCAGGCCTCGTTTCCATCGGCTGTTCCGTCCAAGCCGGTTGGCTCCCGATGAACAGCACGTGTTCTGTTGCCTCCCGATGAACACGACGCATTCCGTTGCCTCCCCATGAACACGACGACGACGCAGTTTCTCCATTCCGACCCAGCCATGTACACGAGCCCTGGCCGTACGTATGCGTGAGTAGGCATTTGAGACCCCGCCGTATGTACGTGGTCGTATTTACTTCCTTGCACCCTGGCCGTTGTACGTACGTGTACATGCTATGTGTGCGTCTCTACTACGACACGTGCGCGCCTCTACTACGACACGTGCCCTTCCTTACACGGCCACGATTCATCGCTGTAGCTTGCAGACAGACCAATCGTATGTACGTACACATTCGCGACCAGAATGACAACGCTACATACGCTTCGACCAGGTGGGTCCCGACTGTCAGGCACTTCCTTGCGTGCGAAGATGTAGCTGGTGGCTCCCAGCAGTCGGGGGGCGAATCATTTTTTTGCCCGTATTATGGACGCACTTCCTTGCGTGCGAAGATGTAGCTGGTGGGTACCAGCAGTCAGGGGGGAACTTTTTTTTGTGAAATACGGTGGCCCGTTCAGTGGGTCCGTGCTGTCAGGTGGAGGAATCATTATTTTGCGCATGATAAGGAGGCATTTCCTTGTGTGCGGCCATGGACACAGCTGTCAGCCTCTCCACGTACAATACTCTTCCGATGGAAGGTCGTTGACAACATTGACCACGCCGCGCCGAGAGCACCAAGGCGGTAGACGACGGCGAGGCCTAGGAAGGGGATGACGCGGAGCTGGGAAGACGCAGCAGTGGATGCCCACGCGGAGAGGAGTACGAGGGTTCACTAGTTCGGCTACGGTGTGAGGCTGCCGTCGCCGCAGGGCTTGCCCAGCGGTGGGAGTAGTAGGGGGCGGTGAGGCCTTCGTGGTAGAATAGCCGGCCACGGGAGGCAGGAGCAGGCGGCACGACCGGCGCTGCTTTGGGCGGCTAGAGCAAGAAGACTAGAGGTTGAAGAAGCACTACGGCCGTTGGATGGACATCGTATGGTGACTAGAGCTAGAATCGTTCATATTGACTAAGTTGACAAAGCCCTCCGTCCCCATCAACTTAGTAGGCCCACATGTTAGCCTCCCACTATGATGGGTCCCAGCTAGCAGGGGGAGTATTCATTTTTTGTGCGTAATAAGGATGCACTTCCTTGCGTGCGAAGATATAGCTGGTGGGTCCGACCTGTCAGCGGGGGGAACGTTTTTTTCGCAAAATACAGAGGCCCTTCCAGTGGGTCCCAGATGTTAGGTGGAGGAATCATTATTTAGCGCGTAATAAGGAGGCATTTCCTTGTGTGCGGCCGTGGACCCAGCTGTCAGCCTCTCCACATACAGTCCACGTCTGATGGATCTCGTTCGTTGACCACGTTGACCACGACGCGCCGAGAGCACCAGGGCGGTGGACGACGGTGAGGCCTAGGAAGGGAACGACGCGGAGCCGGGGAGGACCCGGTAGTGGTTGCCCACGCGGTGGGGAGTACGAGGGTTTACTGGTCTGGCTGCCGTCGCTGGAAAACAACAGGAGGTGTGGGTGAGTAGCGGAATGGCCTGTCCAGCAATGGAGTAGGGTGGGGCGGTGCGGCCTGTGCGGCAGCACAGCCGGCCACGGGAGGTGGGAGCAGGCAGTCCCACCGGCGCTGGTTTGGGAGGCTGGAGCAAGAAGATCAGATGTTGAAGAAGCAGCACGGCCGTTGGATTAACGTCCAACGGTCACTGTGATGACCCACAAGTAATGAACCCAACGAGGAGCAGAAGGAAATGACAAGCGGGTTTCAGTAAGGTATTCTCTGCAAGCACTAAAATAATCGATAACAGATAGTTTTGTGATAAGGTAATTTGTAACGAGTAACAAGTAATGAAAGTAAATAAGGTGCAGCAAGATGGCCCAATCCTTTTTGTAGCATAGGATAAGCCTGGACAAACTCTTATATGAAGGAAAACGCTCCCGAGGACACATGGGAACTATCGTCAAGCTAGTTTTCATCACACTCATATGATTCACGTTCGTTACTTTGATAATTTGATATGTGGGTGGACCGGTGCTTGGGTACTGCCCTTTCTTGGACAAGAATCCCACTTATGGTTAACCCCTATTACAAGCATCGGCAACTACAAAAGAAGTATTAAGGTAAACCTAACCATAGCATGAAACATATGGATCCAAATCAGCTCCTTACGAAGCAACTCATAAACTACGGTTTAAGCTTCTGTCACTCTAGCAACCCATCATCTACTAATTACTTCTCAATGCCTTCCTCTAGGCCCAAACAATGGTGAAGTGTCATGTAGTCGATGTTCACATAACACCACTAGAGGAACGACAACATACATCTCATCAAAATATCGAACGAATACCAAATTCACATGACTTCTTATAGCAAGACTTCTCCCATGTCCTCAGGAAAAAATGTAACTACTCACAAATCATATTCATGTTCATAATCAGAGGGATATTAATATGCATATAGGATCTGAACATATGATCTTCCACCAGATAAACCAACTAGCATCAACTACAAGGAGTAATCAACACTACTAGCAACCCACAGGTACCAATCTGAGGTTTTGGGACAAAGATTGGATACAAGAGATGAACTAGGGTTTTAGAGGAGATGGTGCTGGTGAAGATGTTGATGGAGATTAACCCCCTTCCGTTGAGAGGATCGATGGTGATGACGATGGCGATGATTTCTCCCTCCCGGAGGGATGTTTCCCCGGCAGAACAGCTCCGCCGGAGCCCTAGATTGGTTCCGCCAAGGTTCCGCCTCATGGAGGCGGTGTTTCATCCCGAAAGCTTGCTTCTGATTTTTTTCAGGGTAAAAGACTTCATATAGCAGAAGATGGGCACCGGAGGCCTGCGAGGGGGCCCACGAGGCACCCCCTGGGCGCGCCCCCCACCCTCGTGGATGGTGGGTGGCCCCCCTTTGGTTGATTCTTTCGCCATTAATTTTTATTAATTCCAAAAACTGCCTCCGTGAAGTTTTAGGACTTTTGGAGCTGTGCAGAATAGGTCTCTAATATTTGCTCCTTTTCTAGCCCACAATTCCAGTTGCCGGCATTCTCCCTCTTCATGTAAACCTTGTAAAATAAGAGAGAATAGGCATAAGTATTGTGACATAACGTGTAATAACATCCCATAATGCAATAAATATCGACATAAAAGCATGATGCAAAATGGACGTATCAACTCCCCCAAGCTTAGACCTCGTTTGTCCTCAAGCAGAAGCCGATAACGAAAAATATGTCCACAAGTTTAGAGGTAGAGGTGTCGATAAAATAAAATACGGACATGAGGGCATCATGATCATTCTTATAACAGCAACATATATATATATTGTCATATGATTTCTTATGCTAAAGTAACAATCTATTCACAATGTCAAGTATGAATCAGAAACTTCATCGAAAGCTAACAAACTATGATCTCGGTCATTGAAGCAATTGCAATTTATCATAACATCGGAAAGAGTCAATATAAGAGCTTTTCAGCAAGTCCACATACTCAACTATCATTTAGTCTTTCACAATTGCTAACACTAACGCAATACTTATGGGTATGGAGTTTTAATCAGACACAGAGAAAGATAGGGGCTTATAGTGTTTCCTCCCAACCTTTTACCTCAAGGGTAACATCAACAATAATAGTTCATGATAACTTACATCCAATTGGGTATATATATCAGGATCTTTCCAACACAATGTGATTGCCAAAGGATAAAATGTAAAAAGGAAAGGTGAAGATCACCATGACTCTTATATAAAGTATAAGACAAGAATAAAGGATAGGCCCTTCGCAGAGGGAAGCAGGGGTTGTCATGTGCTTTTATGGTTGGATGCACAAAATCTTAATGCGAAAGAACGTCACTTTATATTGCCACTTGTGATATGGACCTTTATTATGCAGTCTGTCGCTTTTATTTCTTCCACATCACAAGATCGTATAAAGCTTATTTTCTCCACATTAATAAATCATACATATTTCGAGAGCAATTTTTATTGCATGCAACAATGACAACTTACTTGAAGGATCTTACTCAATCCATAGGTAGATATGGTGGACTCTCATGGCAAGACTGGTTTTAAGGATATTCGGAAGCACAAGTAGTATCTCTACTTGGTGCAAAGAATTTGGCTAGCATGAGGGGGAAAGGCGTTGGATGATCCATGACAATATACTTTATTTCAGATATAAGAAAACATAACCCATTATGTTGTCTTCCTTGTCCAACATCAACTCTTTAGCATGTCATATTTTAATGAGTGCTCACAATCATAAAAGATGTCCAAGATAGTATATTTATATGTGAAAACCTCTCTTTCTTTATTACTTCCTATTAATTCCAACGATGACCAAAACTATGTCTGTCAACTCTCAACAACTTTTATTCATCATACTCTTTATATGTGAAGTCATTACTCTCCATAAGATCAATATGATCTCTTTTATTTTTATTCTTTCTCTTTTCTTTTATTTTTATTCCCTCAAGATCATAGCAAGATAACCAAGCCCTCGACTCAAAACTAATCTTTTATTATATATAGCTCATGGACTCGATTACATAGAGGGATCATAAAGCAAAACTCAAAACTAGATCATACTAAAACTTTATTCTACTAGATCAAGATATTACTAAAAGGATCGAAGTAAGAAAAACGGAAAAGATAGGAGTGTGAAGGTGATACGATACCGGGGCACCTCCCCCAAGCTTGGTAGTTGCCAAGGGGAGTGCCCATACCCATGTGTTTATATCTCTTTCCTCGGGAGTGGTGATGGTGTTGTTGATGATGATGTAGGCTTGTCGTCCCTCTTCCAAGGCATAGGCTCGCCATCATAGAAGGATGATCGAGTCTCCCGGATCCTTAAATCTGCAGCCAAACTAATCCTCTTGAATCTATATTCATACTCACAGTTTTGGTTTTGCAGGTCATAGATCTGGGCTTGGAGGTGCTCGATTTTCTCATGAAGCTTGAAGATGGCCTCCCCAATGTCCTTGGCGTCCAGCTTGTGGTTCTTGGTGAACTCCGTGATCATTATGTGATTGGCGTCGAGTCGACGCTCCACCATCTCCCGACTCTTGAAAACTTGTTGCTCCATTGCTTCAAGCCTTGTCTCCACGCTTCCGGTCCTCCTTGGTCCCTCAACATCGCGGATGTGCAGCAACCCCTCACGCATCTCAATGGTTTGAGGATGTTGCAGCACCTCCGCGAGGTAGGGGTTGATGACCTTCTCGAAGAACTTGTCCTTGGGGGCACTTGGGGATGTCATGGTGATCTAAATCTGTCAGAAAAACAGCTCGAAACAAGAACAGAGGATATTTGCGTGATACGAGGGTCAAAACCTTGGGAGATTATATAATGAATTTTTACCGACCAAAAGAAGTATCGTGCAAGAAAACAGAGTCCGGAGGGCACACGAGGTGCCCACGAGGCAGGGGGTGCGCCCTCCACCCTCGTGGACGCCTCGTGTCCTTCCCGGACTGCTTCTTATTTTCCTATTTTCTTAAATATTCCAAAACAGAAAAAATACCATTAGAACTGTTTTGGAGTCGGTTTACTTACCGTACAACATACCTATTCCTTTTCAGAGTGTTAAACGTTCTGGAAAGTGTCCCTTATGTACTCCTCTAGGGTTACGGTTTCAATAACATTAGTTTCAACATTTATAGGATTACCTGAGATATAATGTTTGATTCTTTGACCGTTCACCACCTTCGGATTTGTGCCTTCGAAGTTGTTGATTTTTATGGCACCGGAACGATAGACCTCCTCGATAACGTAAGGACCTTCCCATTTAGAGAGAAGTTTTCCTGCAAAAAATCTTAAACGAGAGTTGAATAGCAACACATAGTCACCGACATTAAACTCACGCTTTTGTATCCTTTTGTCATGCCATCTTTTAACTTTTTCTTTAAGCAGTTTGGCATTCTCATAGGCTTGGGTTCTCCATTCATCAAGTGAGCTAATGTCAAATAACCTCTTCTCACCGGCAAGTTTGAAATCATAATTGAGCTCTTTAATGGCCCAATATGCCTTATGTTCTAGTTCGGGAGGTAAGTGACATGCTTTTCCATAAACCATTTTATACGGAGACATACCCATAGGATTTTTATATGCAGTTCTATATGCCCATAATGCATCATCAAGTTTCTTGGACCAATTCTTTCTAGATCTATTAGAAGTCTTTTGCAAAACTAATTTGAGCTGACTATTACTAAGTTCTACTTGACCACTAGACTGCGGGTGATATGGAGATGCAATTCTATGATTAACATCATACTTAGCAAGCATTTTACGAAAGGCACCATGAATAAAATGTGAACCACCATTAGTCATTAAATATCTAGGGACTCCAAACCTTGGAAAAATAACTTCTTTAAGCATCTTAATAGAGGTGTTATGATCAGCACTACTAGTTGGAATAGCTTCTACGCACTTATCAATGTAATCAACGGCAACTAAGATATGTGTATACCCATTAGAGGAAGGGAACGGTCCCATATAATCAAAGCCCCAAACATCAAATGGTTCAATAACAAGTGAATAGTTCATAGGCATTTCTTGGCGTCTGCTAATATTACCAATTCTTTGACATTCATCACAAGACAAGACAAACTTACGGGCATCCTTGAAGAGAGTAGGCCAATAAAAACCGGATTGCAATACCTTATGTGCAGTTCTATCTCCAGCGTGGTGTCCTCCATAAGCCTCAGAGTGACACTTGCATAGGATATGTTCCTGTTCATGCTCAGGTACACAACATCTAATAACACCATCTACTCCTTCTTTATAAAGGTGTGGGTCATCCCAGAAGTAAAGTCTTAAATCATAGAAAAACTTTTCTTTTGCTGGTATGTGAAACTAGGTGGTATAAATTTAGCAACAATGTAATTAGCATAATCAGCATACCATGGAGCAGTACGAGAAGCATTTATGATAGCTAATTGTTCATCAGGAAAGCTATCATCAATAGGTAGTGGATCATCAAGAACATTCTCTAACCTAGATAAGTTGTCTGCAACGGGGTTCTCAGCTCCCTTTCTATCAATAATATGCAAATCAAATTCTTGCAGCAAGAGAACCCATCTAATAAGTCTAGGTTTAGCATCTTTCTTTTTCATAAGATATTTAATAGCAGCGTGATCGGTGTGAACAGTTACTTTAGAATCAACAATATAAGGTCTGAAATTATCACAGGCAAATACAACTGCTAAAAATTCTTTTTCAGCAGTAGCATAATTTCTCTCGGCACTGTCTAGAGTTTTACTAGCATATTGGATAACATTTAATTTCTTATCAACTCTTTGCCCTAGAACAGCACCTACAGCATAATCACTAAGGGTAAATTCCAATCAGGTGGCTGAACAATAGGTGCAGAAATCAAGGCTTTCTTAAGTATTTCAAATGCTTCTACACAATCATCATCAAAGACAAAAGGAACATCTTTTTGTAAGAGGTTAGTCAGAGGCCTAGAAATTTTTGAGAAGTCCTTAATGAACCTCCTATAAAAACCGGCATGACCAAGGAAACTTCTTATACCTTTGATGTCCTTAGGACACGGCATCTTTTCAATAGCATCAACTTTAGCTTTATCAACTTCAATACCTCTTTCAAAAAATTTATGCCCCAAGACAATACCTTCATTAACCATAAAGTGGCACTTCTCCCAATTCAAGACAAGATTAGTTTCTTCACATCTCTGCAAAACTCGATCAAGGTTGCTTAAGCAATCATCAAAAGAAGCTCCATATACGGAGAAATCATCCATGAAAATCTCAACAATATTTTCACAAAAATTAGAGAATATAGCAGTCATACATCTTTGAAAGGTAGCAGGTGCATTACATAAACCAAAAGGCATACGTCTATAAGCAAAGGTACCGAAAGGGCAAGTAAAAGTCGTCTTTTCTTTATCCTCTTTTGACACAGGTATTTGAGAGAAACCGGAATAACCATCTAGAAAGCAAAAATGTGTATGTTTGGATAATCTTTCTAGCATTTGATCAATAAAAGGTAAAGGGTAATGATCCTTTTTAGTAGCTTTATGTAATTTGCGGAAATCAATTACCATTCTATAACCTGTAACAGTTCTTTGTGGGATCAATTCATCTTTATCATTAGGAACAATAGTAATACCTCCCTTCTTAGGGACACAATGGACAGGACTTACCCACTGACTATCTGCAACAGGATAAATTATACCTGCCTCTAGAAGCTTTAGTATTTATTTTCTTACCACTTCTTTCATCTTAGGATTTAACCGTCGTTGGTGATCAACAACCGGTTTAGCGTCTTTCTCCAATTTTATTTTGTGCTGGCATAAAGTGGGACTAATGCCCTTAAGATCATCAAGAGTATATCCAATAGCAGCACGGTGCTTCTTCAGAGTTTTCAATAATTTCTCTTCTTCTTGCTCTGAAAGGTTAGCACTAATAATAATAGGATATATCTTCTTTTCATCAAGATAAGCATATTTAAGAGTATCAGGTAATGGTTTAAGCTCAAACACGGGATCACCCTTGGATGGAGGAGGATGCCCTAGGATTTCAATAGGCAAGTTGTGTTTCAAAATAGGTCCCTGTTTAAAGACTACTTCATCTATTTCCCTTCTTTCATTCATAAACATATCATTTTCATGGTCGAGCAAATATTGTTGTAAAGGATCATTAGGAGGCACGACAATAGAAGCAAGACCAATAATTTCATCTTTACTAGGCAATTCTTTATCATGGGGTTGTCTACGAAGTTTAGCAAAATTAAACTCATGAGACATATCCCCCAAACCAATAGTAACAACATCCTTTTTGCAATCTTTCCTAGCATTAACAATATTCAAGAAGGGTCTACCAAATATGATGGGACAAAAGTTATCTTGTAGGGAACCAAGAACAAGAAAATCAGCAGGATATTTAACTTTCCCACACAAGACTTCAACATCTCTAACAATCCCAACTGGTGAAATAGTGTCTCTATTGGCAAGCTTAATTGTAACATCAATTTCCTCTATCTCAGCAGGTGCAATATCATGCATAATTTATTGGTATAAGGAATGAGGTATTGCACTTGCACTAGCACCCATATCACATAAGCCATGATAACAATGATCTCCTATTTTAACAGAAATAACAGGCATGCCTACAACAGGTCTATGTTTATTCTTAGTATCTGGTCTAGCAATTCTAGTAGCTTCATCACAGAAGTAAATAACATGTCCATCAATATTGTCGGCCAAGAGATCTTTAACCATAGCAATACTAGGTTCAAATTTAATTTGCTCAGGGGGTGTAGGTGTTCTAGTATTACTCTTACGAACCACAGTTGAAGCTTTAGCATGATCCTTTATTCTAACAGGGAAAGGTGGTTTCTCAATATAAGCAGTAGGAACAACAGGATCAACCTTATAAGTAATAGTCTTTTCTTCAACTTTAATAGGTGCAACTACTTTTACTTCAATGAGGGGATTATATTTAAACCACTTCTCCTTAGGGAGCTCAACATGAGTAGCAAATGATTCATAGAAAGAAGCTACTATCTCAGAGTCAAGTCCATATTTAGTGCTAACTTCACGAAAAACATCGGTATCCATAAAAGATTTAACACAATCAAACTTAGGTGTTATACCTGACTCCTTACCTTCATCGAGGTCCCAATCTTCAGAGTTGCGTTTAATTCTTTCCAATAAATCCCATTTGAATTTAATAGTCTTCATCATAAAAGAACCAGTACAAGAAGTATCGAGCATGGAGCGATTGTTGAGAGAAAGCCGAGCATAAAATTTTTGAATAATAATTTCTCTTGAGAGCTCATCACTACTAGGGAAAACCTTATACACAGAATCTTGCAGCAGCGCGGCACAAAAAGAGGCGCTACTGCTAATTAGCAGTAGCGAGGTTAAGAAAAGCACGCTACTGATGTAAATTTAGTAGTAGCGCGTGATGTCTAAACCGCGCTGCTACAAAAATCCACCGACAGTACCCAACAACCTAAGTTTACCGGCAGCGCGGCGTCACGATGCGTGCTACTGCTAATGCAATAGTAGTAGCGCGCTTTTTAGTCACGTCGTTGCTGCTAATTTTGAAATTGTCCACACTGTTGGCCCGTTTAGCAGTAGCGCATGTGACGAAAGGGCACTGCTGCTACGCTCTTAGCAGTAGCGCGTTTTTCCTCCCGCGCTACTGCTAAGACGCTGCACCCCACCACCTTTTCCCACCCGTATGTCCTCCCCTCGCCCATCTCCTCTCCTCCCTTTCCCCTACCTCCCACATGCATCCTCCCTCTCTCACTCTTCTTCTTCCTCAATACTTATCCCCCCATTACTCTCTCTCTTCTACCTACCTTTCTCTCTCTTCATTACTCCTAGCTAACACCACCTCCATTAATGCATCTCCTTTCTCTTTTTCCTTCCCCCTCCACTAGTTGAAGTTGTCTCCTCCCAAATTAGCTAGCTAGCTAGATGTAGCATTTAGTCAAGTGACCTATATTTGCCCCCTAACTAGATCTATCTTTGTCAAGAAGAGCTTTGTGCACTTTTGATCTCCCTACATCATCATCTCCACCGTGTGCTCGATCTCGAGAAAGAGGTGATTAAAATTTCATGCTTTTGCAAAATGGAAATATGTGTATGTGTGTGTGATATGATAATTGGGCAATATGATGGAAATTGTGTGTGTGGCATGTGTTGACGCCGAATTGTGCTTTTGAGTTGCCTATGTTTTGCCGAAATGTCGATTTATTTCCGTTTCGGCGAATTTCGGGCAAAATCTAGATCTATATATGTCCTATTTTTAGGGAAGGTCATGCCAAATTTTTGTATGACTTTGATGCATGCATGCATTTTTATAATCAATTTGTTTATTATTACCGTGCAGACATTCATGATGGACAGTGGAACGATGGTGGACAGGTGGTTGCGGTCGGCGGTGCAGGACATGAAAGAAAATAACCGGACAGAGGTTTTATGTCCGTGTCGAAAATGCAAAGGAATAGTTTGGCTCGACCACTATGACGATGGTCGTGTCGAAGCGCACCTGCTCATGACTGGTCTCATGGATGGCTATACTTGGTGGATAATTGAAGATGAGGATGACGATGTTGAGGACGCCGACGGGGCAGGCAATGACAACACGGAGCAAGACGAAGAGATGATCGATAATGGCGGCGGGGAAGAGGCCGGACATGGCGGCGGAGAAGGGGCCGGACATGGCGGAGTAGAAGGGGCCGGACATGGTGGCGGAGAGAACGTGGACTCCACGCAGTAGAGTTCGTCGGTACTAAGTTCAATCGTGCAGGACCCTCATGTTCAAGCACTGCTTCGCAAGGAGACGAGTACTGAGAGAGCTGCTTCTAGAGAGGAGGCTAAGCTGGAGCAACTGGTGGTAGACTCGAACACTCCATTGTATGATGGTTGCAATCCTGAGGTGACCCGCTTGAGTTTCACGCTCCAACTCCTGAAGACGAAGGCTAAAAACAAATATACCGACACTAGCCTCGATGAGCATATCAAGTACCTAAAGGATTTTCCCGCGGGGAATCTATGTCCTACTAGTGTTGATGAGGCCAAGAAGATCGTGTGCCCTCTTGATCTTCCGCATGTTAGATACCATGCATGCATGAATGATTGCATAATTTAAGAAAAAACAAGCTGTCCGGTGTGCAATGCTTCTCGATACAAAAAGGCCGGGAAGAAATGTCCCCAGAAAGTTGTATGGTACTTACCGATCACTCCTCGTCTCCAGCGGTATTTCGTAGATCCCAAGGAAGCAAAGCTACTGCGCTGGCACGCGGAGAGGAAGAAGCCCGACGATGGAGATGATCCGAAGGTGAGACACATCAAGGATGGAAGCCAGTGGAGAACGTTGAACAGCTTCTATCGGTATTTCGAATGTGATGCAAGGAACATCATGCTCGGCGCGTGTACCAATGGCATGAATCCGTTTGGCAACCAGAACACCAACCATAGCACATGGCCCGTGTTTGTATGGATGTACAACCTCCCCCCTGGTTGTGCATGAAGTCGAAGTACATTCACATGAGCATGCTTATTCAAGGGACAAAACAACCATGAAATAATATTAATTTGTATCTGGGGCTACTTCAAGAGGAGTTAGACACTTTATGGAAAACACCGGCCAAGACATGGGACGCCAGCAAAGGCGAGTATTTCTACATGAGAGCCGCGCTGATCACGACGGTGCACGACTATCTCGGTTACGGATATGTCGCAGGCCAGGTGTGCCATGGATATTGCGGATGCACATAGTGCATGGATGAAAGGACGTCTCAGCAGCTAACGTCAAGGAAAGATGGCAGGTCTGGGAAAATCGTGTACATGGGGCATCGAAGATGGCTCGAACAGGACGACCCATGGAGAAACCGTGGTGATCTATTCAGTGGTCACGCTGAGCATCGAGGACCTCCACATAAGCGGAGCGGTGCCGAAATCGATGAGCTGTTGAAAAACTGGAAGGAGTGCCCCGCGCGAGGAAAGATGATGAAAAAGGCGCCGGAGCCGCTGCTGAAGGTATGGAAGACGAGGTCTGTGTTCTGGGACAGTACTGACACAAACTCGATACACCTCATTGCCTTGATCAAATGCACATCTGTAAGACTGTCCTTGAGAGCTTGCTCGCGACACATATGAACATGCTGGATAAGACCAAGGATGGGCCGAACGCAAGAAAAGACTTGCAAGATTTGAATATCAGGGAAGATCTGCACATGCCGCCCCGTAAACAGTCAGACGAGACAGAGACAGAGACAAAGGCGCGGGAGAAGAAGGGCAAGAAAATAAAGAAAGAGGATTATTGCCCCCCTTCTTGCTTCACCTTAAGTCAGGCAGAGATCGATCAATTCTTTAAGTGCCTTACCGGAGTCAAAGTTAGTTCCAGTTACTGTGGCAAGATAAGCAAATATCTAGACACAGACAAGAAAAGATTCAGCGGGATGAAGTCCCGTGACTGTCATGTGATGATGAGGCAGATACTACCTGTTGCCCTTAGAGGGATAATGGACAAGCACATCCGTGACATGCTTATTGGTCTCTGCAACTTTTTCGACGTCATCTCTCAAAAGTCGGTCAGTCTAAAGCAGCTGCGAAGGCTACAGGTAGAGATCGTTGTGATACTGAATGAGCTTGAGATGTACTTCCCGCTCGCGTTCTTTGACGTGATGGTGCATCTGTGTGTCCATATTGTGGACGACATAATAGACTTGGGGCCGTCATTTCTGCACAACATGATACCGTTTGAGAGGATGAATGGCATCATCAAAGGATTCATTCGTAACATGTCCGGTCCGGATGGAAGCATTGTCCAGGGCTATATGACACAAGAGTGCATCTCTTTCTGTGAGAATTTTCTATATGGCGCGGACCAGCCGCTTGGTGTTAGTGTTGGTTTGCCCGTTAACAAGCACGATGGGAGGCTCGAAGGAGAAGGTCACTCCAACAGTCGCAGGGAACTGCACGTGGCATACTCAGATCGACGCAGCGACTTTGACAGAGCAAACTTGGTAGTGCTACAACACCTAGACAAGGTAGATCCTTTCGTGGCATTGCACAAGGAAATTATCACAAAGAAGTATCGTGATCGGGGGGTATGCAGGACGGACGCCAAAGTTACTAGAGAGCACAACTCCACTTTCCTGCATTGGTTCAAAGAGCATATTATTGATAATCCCCCGGAGGAGGGCTCTAAGGACGGATTGCTCATATACGCCTTAGCACATGGCCCCTCGCCCAACCTCCTAACCTATCAGGCATACGATATCAACGGATACACGTTCTACATGGAGGCCAAAGATATGGACAGTGATGATCAGAACTCAGGGGTGACGATGGAATGCATGACCGGCAGCGACAACGGCGCAACGTAAAGATTTTACGGAAGGGTCGAGGAGACCTGGGAGCTTGACTACTCTGGACTGCACAACACGACGATGTTCCGTGTCAGATGGGCTAAGAATGTCGAAAGAGAAAACTGGAATTTCACTACCATGACTATACCCGACGCCAAGAGCGCTACCGTGAATGCTATCGCAAAAAATGAGCCATGGGTACACGCTAAGCATGTGACACAATGCTTCTTCATAACCGACCCGCGCAATCCCAACCGTGTTGTCGTGAGGAGAGGCAAAAGGCACATCATTGGAATGGATGGAGTCGCCAACGAGGAAGACTATGATCAGTACGGCAACCCAATGAGGGAAGATGATGATGATGATGAAGTATACGTCAAAAGAAGAATCAATACTACATTACCTAAGAAAAATCATACACTTACAGAACCCCTGTCCAAGATTCTAGAGGAAAATCCGACACTTACGGAAGAGGAGTTCGAAAAGTTCAAGGACACTTGCGCTACCGAGGCAGCCAAGTCTAAGGCTGCGAAATTCAAGAGCCTTCAGCAAAGGAACACGGGGAAGCATCGCCTCGGAAGCCGTGGCTACCCCGGTAAAAGGCCCATATGGGATAAGGAGGACGCGGAACATGAAGCCGCGGGTATCCAAGACCCCTTCGCGAAGTTCACCAACCCTTGGAGCGTGACTTCATCAGGGCCCGCTACAAGTGGGACAAGGAAAAGAAGGTTTTTTACACGGACCAGATCATGAGGAAATTGATTAGACTACTGGTAATTATTCTTTTACCACCTTACATTTAGCTCCAGATCTAGTCGACTACACATTCCTAAAAAATTCACGCTCCTTCTATAGGAGAAGCAACACCAGCTTGCAGCCAAAAGCCCTACTTCTCTGATGAGGCCCAAGTGGGACACCCCTCTTAACCGGGCCTTGAACGAACTTAAGGGACTCCCTTTGGGCCAGCGGCCACAATATGGTCGTGTGCACGGTGCTGGAGACGGCGCCACATGGAAGGTGTTTTACAACGAGGGCCCGGAGGCCAAGAAGCAGAAAAAGAAGTTTAGTCAGGCGGACATCAACGAGAAGGTGAAGCTTGCGGTCGAGAAAAAAGCAGCTGAGGACGCGAAAAAAACAGCCAAGGAGAAAAATGAGTTGCTACAACAGGCAGTCAAAGCCGCTGTAACTGCCTGCAGAAATGATTTTGCTACTAACTTGGTTCCAGCTATCATCAACTGGACGAAGGAAAATCCGGACAAGACGGTACATGATTTCCCGTTGCCCAGTTTCATCGGGAGCAACTCCGTGAACAACAACACCACCGCACCATCACTTGCTCACGCAACCGGGCCTCCTCTCGCAGTCGCTCCCGCTCATAGCAGCCCGTCCTCAGTCTCTGGCGCGCTAGGTGGGCCTTCGTCTTTGGCTGAGCTCGACGCCCTCACGGTAATTACATGTTGCACCAACATATATATATATATATATATATATATATATCATTCCATTTTCGTTGCCTTTCGGATGTTTTACGCCACAGACATGTGTTTGCAGGCCAAAGAAACCCCGTGCACCATACTCTACTTGATCAAAGGCTAGAAGGTGGACGTGGGAAAGGGGATGATAATGAACCCCTTGCAACCCACGTTCCACAACCACCCGATCCCCTCTGGGCACTTCAGAGTTAACTTGTCCAATGTGAAATCGGGCATGAGCATTTGACTCCTCCAGTACAGCCTGTGGGAGAGGACGACGAGCCCGCCACGGATTGGAAGCTGCAAGGGTGGGGTGCTGCTATGGCTGAAGAATCTTATTCGTCTGGAGCCGGCCGAGAGCACACCAATAACCACACATCAACAACCATGTGCGGAGACCACCACCCCGCCTACGCAATTACCAGCTCCTGTAGTGCCGGGTGAGAGCGGCGGACGACGTGATGAAGGGGGTGCAATAGTACTGGCTGATGTAATCGGTCCTGTAGAACATAGAATGGATGAGGAGACGGAGGTCGACCCAATGGGTTTCCTCAGTACAAACGCGTATGACTGTGACATAGATATGATGAGTCAACCATATGACGAACCGGCCTATCAGCATGCTAATGAGGATATGGATGATCTACCCGGGCAGGAAGGTCGTAGCAGGGATTGCAAAAAGTCTCTCTTCATGAAATCCTCACAGGACACGCCTGAAGATGCCGCCTCAACGCAGGCTCAACTACCCGAGGGTCGTACAGTGCTTAGCCCGGGAACACTGGGGCAGGGGTTAAGGAAGGGTCTGGAAGGTGTGCCCAAGAAAAAGGAGAGGAAGAGATCGGTGAAGATAGCTGCCTCCAAACAAGCCAGAGCACATAGCAGCCAGATGATGGATTCTGAAGAGCGTGTACCTGTGAAAGGTGCGGCCATGTTCCATCTCACGGGCGAACCGATGCTACCGTCGAAACCGTTGGAGGCACTATCAGGGGATCTCAGGAGACTGCACGACCATGTGCTGTCGAATGAGAAAAGCCTACTAGCCTCGAAGGATCCAGGATATCCGACATATGTGGCTCGTGTGCCTGAGGGGAAGTGCTACGTCGACACACGGCCCGCGGAGGTGTTCTTCCTGTGGTTTGACCATATCTTTGAGCTATTTCTGACAAGGCGGCTCGATTTTACAATCGTCCGCCTTTTTGCGCTACATATGAGCTCCGTCATGAAGAGAGAAGAAGTCTCGCAAATCTGTGTGGCGGATCCGTACTACATGCACGAGTCTTTCTTGAGTCTCAGTGACTTTGAGCATGAAACTGCTAGGGACTACCTCCAAAATTTCATGGTACAGAATAAGGACCAGGAAATTGTCCTCCTGCCTTATCATCCAAAGTAAGTCAGTTCCGGACAACCCTTTCGTACATTTCAATCATTCCTTCTCGCTCATATGGAGAATAATTTGAGGTGTCTTTTCCCCGCAGCAACGGGCGCGCCGTCCTTATCGTTCTTTACCCGTGAGTCTCCCACGCCGTGTATTTCGACCCTTCCAGAGACTACGAGAAGAAGGACTACACCCACATAATGAATATTCTAGATAATGCTCTCCAAGGATTCAGCATTAGAGGTGGCCACATGTAGATCAGGAAACAAAGGAACAAGAATATGGGTTTCGCGCATAAAACTAACTTCTGCTGCATCCATGTCCCAAAACCAAGCAAGAAGGATGGATTCTACATCCTCCATCTCATGATTGAGTTCAGCACGGATCACCAAAAGCTTCGCATGACAAGCAGAAATGATGATCATATCCACAAGTGGCTAGAATCTCATGGAGAAGCGGATTATAAACTTAGAGATCACTTCTTTCGCATCCAAAGGGATATTGTGACGATCATCATGAAAGAATTCGTCGATCAGAAGGGGATGTTCCACCACGGCCCTATATCGCAAGCTGACTTCCGAACTCGCATAGGCATGCAACGTCAAGACCTCACGCCATTCAAGAAGCTAGGGTCCATCCTCGATGATATGGAAGGATGGAACTTCTAGTGATTTACGATGCCAATGATGATGATCTGTGTCGGTTGAACTTGTATACTTTCTGTAGCGATGAAACTTTGTGATGTCCACGGTCCCTGCCGAACTTGCGTAACGCTACTTTGTTTGTTTGGGTACGATGACCTGCGTACCTCTAGTTAATTAGTTTGCGTACTGTATGTTGCATCTAGTTGCTAATTAACCCTTTCTTTTTCTTGTTGCTCTAATATATTTTGTTGCATATGATTGTACATCCTCTTGATGAAGATGCATCTCTAACAGGTACCTAGTTTCTTGATGGCGAGATGGCGGTGCTATGTCGTGTACAAAGGGAAGGTTCCGAGGGTTTACAATGAGTGGCCTGAGTGTCAGGCGCAAGTGAATGGGGTCTCGGGCGCCAGCCATAAAGGCTTCAAAAGCAGACAAGAAGGAGAAGCTAGTTACTTGAGGTTCACGCTAGCGCGAGAGAGGACTCGTAACCGCCGTCTCATGTACTGCATAGTTCCGCTCTCACTCATAGTGATAGCTCTTCTCGCGTATACCATTGTTTAGATGGATGACGTTGTAGTTGCAAGTATTCGAGACTTGCATGTATCGCTATTTTCGAGATGCTGACGAGATACCACTTTGTGTTGGATGATGATTATGATGAGACTATTTGTATGTATATGCTATGATTACATTTGTGGTCTCGCAGCCATTTGTATGTGTATCATGATGACATTTGTATCTGCTGAGGATTCTTGTATAAAGCCTGTTCAAATACAAAACAAATATGCAGAAAAAAAAACTACTAAAATTAGCAGTAGCGAGTGGAGAAAAGTTAGCAGCAGCGCCACAGTAGCAGTAGCGCGTCCAGGCAAAGCACGCTAGAGCTATTAGCAGGAGCGAGCTTCCACGAAGCGCGCTGCTGCTACACTTGTATAGCAGTAGCGCGGGTGTGCACGCGCTACTGCTACGGATTAGCTGTAGCGCCTTATTAGTAGCGCCGGTCCCCACGCTACTGATATACCTAGAACCCGCGCTGCTGCTAGCCTTTTCCTTAGTAGTGCATGATTGGGGCATGAATAACATTGACTTAAGACTCCCCCAAGCTTGAGCGATGCTTTCTCCTTCGTGAGGCAAAAAATTATATATATAATTACGACCACGATGAACAAGATGCATAGGGTAAAACTTCTGATGAAATTCCAATTTCAATTGGTTGTAGTTCCCTGATCCCATATCATCACATAGCCTAAACCATGTCAGTGCCTTTCCCTTCAAAGATAAAGGGAAGACCTTCTTCTTGATAACATCCTCGGGCATACCTGCAATCTTAAATAATCCACAAACTTCATCCACATAGATTAGGTATAAATCGGGATGTAATGTTCCATCTCCTGTAAAAGGATTAGCTAGCAGTTTCTCTATCATACCCAAAGGAATTTCAAAGTAAACATTTTCAGTAGGTTCAGTAGGTTGAGGAGCAACTCTTTGCTCTACTGGTCGGGGTGAAGATACCCCGAACAAGCCCCTCAAAGGATTATGTTCCATAGTAACAAGTGACAGTAAATTTCAGCACACTATATAAATTTTTCCTTACCAAATTCCACCTACCAAAGGCGCTTCACTCCCCGGCAACGGCGCGAGAAAAGAGTCTTGATGACCCACAAGTGTAGGGGATCTATCGTAGTCCTTTAGATAAGTAAGAGGGTCGAACCCAACGAGGAGAAGAAGGAAATGACAAGCGGTTTTCAGTAAGGTATTCTCTGCAAAGCACTGAAATTATCGGTAACAGATAGTTTTGTGATAAGGTAATTTGTAACGAGTAACAAGTAATGAAAGTAAATAAGGTGCAGCAAGATTTCCCAATCCTTTTTGTAGCAAAGGATAAGCCTGGACAAACTCTTATATGAAGGAAAACGCTCCCGAGGACACATGGTAATTATCGTCAAGCTAGTTTTCATCACGCTCATATGATTCGCGTTCGTTACTTTGATAATTTGATATGTGGGTGGACCGGTGCTTGGGTACTGCCCTTTCTTGGACAAGCATCCCACTTATGATTAACCCCTATTGCAAGCATCCGCAACTACAAAAGAAGTATTAAGGTAAACCTAACCATAGCATGAAACATATGGATCCAAATCAGCCCCTTACGAAGCACCTCATAAACTAGGGTTTAAGCTTCTGTCACTCTAGCAACCCATCATCTACTTATTACTTCCCAATGCCTTACTCTAGGCCCAAACAATGGTGAAGTGTCATGTAGTCGACGTTCACATAACACCACTAGAGGAAAGACAACACCAAATTCACATGACTACTTATAGCAAGACTTCTCCCATGTCCTCAGGAACAAACATAACTACTCATAAATCATATTCATGTTCATAATCAGAGGGATATTAATATGCATAAAGGATCTGAACATATGGTCTTCCACTAGATAAACCAACTAGCATCAACTACAAGGAGTAATCAACACTACTAGCAACCCATAGGTACCAATATGAGGTTTTGGGACAAAGATTGGATACAATAGATGAACTAGGGTTTTAGAGGAGATGGTGCTGGTGAAGGTGTTGATGGAGATTGACCCCCTCCCGCTGAGAGGATCGATGGTGATGACGATGGCGATGATTTCCCCCTCCCGGAGGGATGTTTCCCCCGCAGAACAGCTCCGCCGGAGCCCTAGATTGGTTCCGCCTCGTGGCGGCGGTGTTTCGTCCCGAAAGCTTGCTTCTGATTTTTTTCAGGGTAAAAGACTTCATATAGCAGAAGATGGGCACCGGAGGCCTGCCAGGGGGCGCGCCCAGGGGGGTAGGGCGCGCCCCCCACCCTCGTGGATGGTGGGTGGCCCCCCTCTGGTTGATTCTTTCGCCAGTATTTTTTATTAATTCCAAAAACTGCCTCCGTGAAGTTTCGGGACTTTTGGAGCTGTGCAGAATAGGTCCGTAATATTTGCTCCTTTTCCAGCCCAGAATTCCAGCTGCCGACATTCTCCCTCTTCATGTAAACCTTGTAAAATAAGAGAGAATAGGCATAAGTATTGTGACATAATGTGTAATAAGAGCCCATAATGCAATAAATATCGACATAAAAGCATGATGCAAAATGGACGTATAACACTGCTGCTAGAATCATTTGTGGACTAAGTTGACAAAGCCTTTCATACACGTCAACCTAGTAGACCCACAAGTCAGCCTCCAAATCTATCCCAAACAGCATACAGCCCGAAATTTCTAGCCAGATTCAAATTAATTTAAAAACTAAACATACCTTAATTTAAATCCAATGAAATTTTAGCCGCACAAAAACAATGAAATTTAAAATATCAAAATCTGAAAGAAAAAAGTATTTTGGAACTAATTGCCTGTTTGTTCTATTTTTTTTCATTTACAGCCCATTTAATATTACTTATAGCCCATTTCTTATTACTTATAGCCCATTTTCTGGGCAAAATGCATCCCTCCTCATCTTGAAAGATTCCTGGCCCAGCAGGGCGTAGAAAAGCAAGTAGGCCTACGTTGGTTATTCTGCAAAAAAACAAAATAGCTGGGCTAGCCATTTTCAGAAAGGAAAAAAACAAACTGGGCTGGTCATGTGCTAGACGGGCCACAGCTCCCGAACAACCCAGTTGATACCCTTCTCCGTCCAGAAGAAACAAAATTACTACGCGCGCTGCTGGGTCCCTACTATCATCCTCACCATTTACAGCCATCTCCTTATTCCTCTCGGTTGTTGACCATGTTGACAACACCAGAGAGCAGCGCCGCGGCGAGCGAACCAAGGCGGAGGACGATGGTGAGGCCACGGATGGGAACGAACAGGAGCCGGGGAAGATGCGCAGAGTTTTAGGGTGCGATGTGGCCACGATGCGTGCGCGGCAGCACAACCAACCATGGGAGACAGGAGCAGGCGGTCCCGCCGGCGCTGATTTGGCTTTGGCGGCTGGAGGAAGAAGAGACTGAAGAAACATGACAGGCGTTGAATGTCAATCCAACGGTCAAGGTTGGCACAATCGTTTGTTGACTAAGCTGACACCAAGTAGCATACTTTTTTTATATAGGAAGAAAAGAAAAACTGGGCTCGTTTGCCTGATAACATTCCCGAAACTGCGACCGTTCGATCGTGCGTCGCAACTAAAACTGCGAGGAAAATGCGTTTGTCTGCCGTCCTCCTCCCAGGGAACGTCCACCACATAAGTGACTAGCACCCTTGGTTCTCAACCGAGAGGTCTTGGGTTCGAGTCCCAGGAACTCTCAATTTTGTCCTCCTTCCTTCCTCGCAAAAAAGAAAAAGAAAATCAAAGACTTGAGAAGGCGTACAGAACAAGCTAGTGTACCAGTAAAGAGACATTGCTGAGTTTTAGAAAAAAGAGAGACGTGCTCCTGTAGCTGGTTCGAATCCAAACCTAGACTGTGGGACCCCGGCTCAGAGCGACCGGTTTACCATGCATTGCCAGCCCAGAGACCATGTCTTCTGGCAACACACAACATCTTGGTACAGAAAACAACCGCATTATTGATGCTAGTGGATCATAGTTTATATTACAACAGGTGTCCAGGCCAAGCGGCACACACGGTGCGGCTGAACAATATGTACATTATTTAGTGAACATAAAGGGGCCTCGATCACATCAACTATGCGGCAGCTAAACAACGTCGTAGCGGAAACTCCATAGCACAGGGACACCGATGTGGACACGATCTAGACTCGAGCAGCACTCCTTTCCAACGAGACTTTCCTGAAATCTGGCATGACACGCCAGGTCAGTACATGGAATGTACTTGCAAGCTCACAACAGGCATAATCATAATGATAAACAATATCATGATAATTAACCAATTAATAATGCAATAATGTTTCCACATGCTGTGATCATGCTCTTGTGATAAAAGTCCCTCGGGACTGGCTTACCAACCGTGATCGTTCTTGGATCACAAACGTACCACCATCATGGTCTTGACTAGGGGCATCTCGTGATCCTTACGGCGATCACAACCACGACCAATACTTGGTCTCGAACATCTCGATGGCTTTCCCACCATCATCAACAGTGCAAAGTTCATAACTTAGTGTGCAAAATTTATTAAACGTTGACCCATGGTGTGACCTACTACGAGCGTGTCCATAACCATGGACTCGGCTATCGATAGATTATTACACTCTGCAGAGGTAGCACACTGTACCCACACCGCGGAACTCATGGCCTCGCACTCCCATTCGGGTGGACCAATGACATTCCGACGAAACCCCTCCATTGCCATGACACTCTCCCGGCCACTCCGACTCAATCCCCACCGGGCTAGTCCTGGGTGGCCCCGTGTCTACCAAAGACACAACGACCACCGTCGTGGCCAAAACGATCCCACAAGGGGACCCGGTACCATAATCTCAACAACAAGCACACAAGGTTATGTCTGCTTACCGGGCCAGGGTAAGCATGCCCATAACCTTCCCTAGTTGGAGGCACCGACCAGAGGGATGACAACGGACCGAATCAAGGCCTTCCCATAAAGGCAAATGTGGTTGCACTGGGAAAAACTCGATTCAGTGGCACCATGACCCGGCCAACGATATATTCAAGTTGAGTTATATTATGGTTCAACTTAAAGTAAAAATGACCGGTGTCATCACATGCCATGAAATGCAACACTACATATGCATCACATATTAACGGAAATGACTGAGTCAACTATATTCACACTAAGCATAAACATCAACAACTCATGCCACTTTTCTGGTTAGGATAAACCTCACTTTAAACAGAATTTTCTAGCAAATTTTATTATTTTACTCATGCAAGAAAATAACTTCAAGTAATTACTCATATGCATAACAATATTATTCTTTCATCACCACAAATGAATCCTAGTTTCTTTACCAACTAGGTTAGTTTCAAACATTCTGTAAATCAAGCATATTGACTAAAACAAGCACTTAACAGAATATAAATAACATAATAGTTATTTAAATGCATGGATTAAATCTTTCATTCAAGTAAGAAAATCATAAATATTGAAATGGCACCATGAATATGTTGCCGTGGCTTGCCTTAGTGCAGATGAGGTTCACAAGCCTTCTGGTGATCCTCAAGACAAGCCTCACCCTCTGAAAATAATTTTAAACACAAGAAGAAAATATCAAGAACCCTTCTGAAAATCACCAGAAAATCTTGACAGCACAGAAAAATCTCATTTTTGGTGAGCTGCTAGATTTCTTTGCAAAGAACACAATGCAAAAAGAATCAATTCATTTGGACTTATGGTTGAAGAGTTATAGCTGTTTGAAGCTCTCTGGAATATATATATATATATTTGAATTTAAATAAAACAAACTAGGGGGGTGACATCGAAGGCGTAAAGCCTCGGGGCGCCACCACTCATACCGCTTCGCGCGCGTACTGAGTGGCAGACTAGAGGGCCCTGCTAGTCAGGTGAGGGGGAGAAGGAGGAGGAAATAGAGGGGGTCGCGGCTTCGCCGGAGCTCACGCCGGCGGCGAGGGCTCCTTGGCCAAAACGAGAGGGAGGGATCGAGGAGGGGATGGAGGCGCACCTGCCCGTACCCGTAGCATAGCTAGGGGTGGTCGGACGGCGTCGGAATCGACCTCGCAAGCGGAGGCGGAGAGCGGTGGTCGCCGGAGACGAAGACGACGGTGAACAGAGGCAACTTCATGCGCTCCAAGTGGATGGAACAGCTTCACCGAAGAGTGGCGGAGGCTCTCGAAGGGTCGCCCAGGCCATGGAGGGGCTGGAGCTACCGCGACGACCCGAGGGGATCGCCGGCGAGCTCAAGCTCGGGGACGGCGGCCCGCGGCCTGCCAGGCCGGGCTACGGTTTTCTACGAGGTTGTGGAGTGTGTGGGAGTGGAGGATGATGCTCGAGGAGGCTGGGCAGGGCTCCATTTATAGGCGATCACCGAGGGGGGTTCGGGCTCCGCCGGTGGACACCTAGACACGGCGCCCGACGACAAGCAGTATCAGTGAGAGGGGGAGAAGGCGACGCAGCTCACGCGGGGTCTATGGGCAAACGGGGACGAGCACAGGGGCACTAGGGTGGCGACGAGCACAGTGCGCATCGCACTGTTACATGGCTGGACCGCGCCCGTGCTTGCTGCAGCGAGCTCCGGCGTCGGCGAGTGCCAGGGGGAGTTAAGGGGGTTGGGATGAAGATGGTAGCGAGGTTTGGCGTGCTATGGCAGTCGGGGAAGTGAGCACGCGCGAAATAGAGCGCTCGGCGGCACTCAGAGCGCGTCGACACGCAGGCTGGCATCATGTACACGCGTGGTCAACGCGTGAACTTTGCCCTCAGGCTGACCTACATCCAAAGTTCATGTTTGGCTTGTTGTTTGTGGTAGATTTGAAGATTACCACGCTTTGGTTTGGATCCAGACGCAGTAGAAAAGATTTCACATGCCAGGTAAGTTTCTGATCAGTAACTTTGAGAAGTTACTGAGGTCAAGTGGCTGGGAGTTGGGGGCTGTGCTTTGGAGGCTAGCAATCATCTACTAAGGTGATGATGCACAAGAAAAATCAGCCTCATTGGAGCAAGTAAAATGGTAGTTGTTGTAGAAACCACCATTTCTGTCCAGAACAGAAAATATTTTCTGTAGCAAAAATATTCCAAAAAGTGGTGCAATATTTTTGCTCAGGAAGGTGCCTTAGGGTTCAAAGAATATTTGTGAATTTTGTCAGATTTTTGTGGGAAGAAAAATTGGGGTTGCTTTGGAGCACATTGAGCTAGTTAGGGTTTTAGAGAGGAAAATGAATATTTTTATTAAAGAAAAATATTCCAAATATTATTTTGGGGTGAACCAGAGAGGGAATGATGATTAGAGAGGGAAATGAGGCACTTGGGTGAAAGCCAAGGGTACCCAAGTGTTTAAGTCCATATGAAAAGATTCAAAAACTCCAAATTTCAAAATCAATCCAAATGAAAATCAGGCAAATAAAGGAGGGCAAAAACCAGGCTGTCACAAACCTCCCCCACTTAGAATGAATCTCGTCCTCGAGATTCGGTTGCTTGGGAAAACCATTCTGGATAATGTGCCCTTAAAAATTCTTCTCGTTCCAAGGTTGATTCTGACTCCGTGTGATGCTCCCACTGGACTTTGTAGAACTTCCTCACTTTACTGCGAGTGACCCTTTCCATCTGATCCAAAAATTTAACCGATCTCTCTTCATAGGTTAAATCCTTTGCCAATTCTATCTCAGCCATAGTAGTCCTTTTCTCAGGCGGTGATCATATGCATCGCCTCAACTGTGAAACATGAAACACGTTGTGCACGTCTGCCAATTCAGGGGGTAGTTCCAACTGATATGCCACAGTACCCACTCGGGACATCATTGGAAATGGACCAATAAATCTGGGTGCCAACTTTCCACGAGTCTGGAACCTCTTGACTCCTTTCATAGGAGTGACTCGGAGGTATACATGTTCTCCGGGTTCAAAACTGATCTGTCGGTGCTTTGCATCATAATAACTCTTTTGTCGAGATTTGGCCAATTGCAATCTGTCTGTGATCTCCTTAACTTGTTTCTCAGCTTCCATCATGAGATATGTTCCGAAGATACGGCTATCTCCAGTTTGAGACCAATTTAAAGGAGTGCAGCACTTACGGCCATACAAGGCTTCATACGGTGACATTTTCAGACTGGTCTGGAAGCTGTTGTTATAAGAGAACTCGGCATACGGCAGACAGTCTTCCCATTTAGATCCTTGGGCCAAAGCACAGGCTCACAGCATATCTTCGAGTATTTGGTTTACCCGCTCTGTCTGTCCATCTGTCCGAGGATGATAAGCAGTACTGTATTTCAGTGCTGTCCCCAAGGCTTGATGGAGACATGACCAAAAAGCGGAGGTAAAGAGTGAACCTCGGTCGGAAGTGATGGTTCGGGGTACTCCATGCAGACTGACTATTCTGGATACATACAGCTATGCAAGTTGATCCGCTCAATATGTGGTTCTGATCGGGATAAAGTGAGCAACCTTGGGTAAGGTGTCCACTATGACCCAGATTGCATCATTGCCTCGCTGAGTCTTAGGTAGTCCTGTGATGAAATCCATGCAAACGTCATCCCATTTCCATTGCGAAACTGGCAGTGGTTGGAGAAGTCCGGCTGGCTTCTGATGCTCTGCCTTCACCTTGTTGCATATGTCGCAACAGGCCACAAAATAGGCAATGTCTTTCTTCATTCCATCCCACCAGAATATTTGTCGAAGGTCTTCATACATTTCTGTACCTCCAGGGTGAATAGAATATGAGGATTCGAGTGCTTCCGACAGAATTTTCTTCTTTAAGTCCGACTGGTTGGGTACACAGAACCGGAGGGTACCGAATTTATCCTTTGAGAAATCTGGAGTTTGTCCTGCCATCGTGCTCTTGACACGTTTCTGTAGATCGATGTCAGCTGGCTGGGCCTTGCGTATTTCTTCCTCAAGTGTGGGGGTAACTTCCAAAACATTAGCGAGGCCAGCATTGACTATGACCAGGTTGAGCTGAGCGATCTCCTCTTGAAGTTCATGAGGCAAGGATTTCAATATGACATTTAGGTTGACAGGCTTTCGACTGAGTGCATCGGCAACCACGTTGGCCTTACCCGGGTGGTAATTTATTCCAAGATCATAATCCTTGACCAACTCAAGCCATCTTCGTTGACGGAGATTTAAATCCGGCTGAGTAAATATATATACTTGAGACTTTTGTGATCGGTAAAAATTTGGCTCCTCTTCCCGATGAGATAGTGTCTCCAAATTGTTAGAGCATGAACCACCGCGGCCAATTCCAAATCATGAGTAGGATAATTTCCCTCGTGCGGTCGTAGTTGTCCTGATGCATAGGCTACTACCTTGCCGTCTTGCATAAGTATGCATCCAAGTCCTTGTCTGGAGGCGTCACAGTACACATCAAAACTGCGGTAGATATCCGGAAGAGTCAATACATGTGCGGTCGTCAGCCGTATCTTTAGCTCATTGAAACTTTTCTCACAGTCCTTAGTCCATTCAAACTTCTTATACTTTTTGAGCAGCTCCGTCATGGGTTTAGCAATCTTGGAAAATCCTTCAATGAAACAACGATAATATCCGGCTAATCCAAGGAAACTCCGGATCTGTGTTACGGTCGTGGGTGGCAACCAAGCGAGCACATCCTTTACTTTGCTCGGGTCCACGGCTATACCTTCGGCGGATAGTACATGTCCAAGAAACCCAACTTGCTTGAGCCAAAACTCGCATTTACTGAATTTGGCGTATAGCTGATGGTCGCGGAGTCGTTGTAGCACTACTCGGAGGTGATCCTTGTGATCTTCTTCACTCTTGGAGTAAATGAGTATGTCATCGATCAAGACTACCATGAACTTATCGAGGAAGTCCATGAATACTTTGTTCATCATATGCATGAAAAAGGCAGGGGCATTGGTGAGACCAAAGAACATAACTGTATATTCATAAAGACCGTACCGAGTAGTGAATGCGGTCTTAGGAATATCTTCCTTATTAATCTTGAGCTGATGATATCCCGCCCGTAAATCAATCTTAGAGAATACCTTGGCCCCACTGAGCTGATCAAACAGATCATCAATCCTTGGCAGCGGATATTTATTTTTGATGGTGACCTCATTCAGCTGACGGTAATCTACACACATGCGGAGGCTGCCATCCTTTTTGTCCACGAAAATAGCAGGTGATCCCCATGGTGAAGAGCTGGGACGGATATATCCTTTCTGGAGCAGTTCACCAAGCTATTTCTTTAGCTCCACTATTCTGATGAGGGCATCCGGTAATACTTCTTGTATAACGGTGCGGTTCCGGGCACAAGATCTATTGCAAACTCAAGCTCTCGATCTGGTGGCATGCCTGGCAGTTCTTCTGGAAATACATCAGGAAACTCACTGACCATAGGAATTAATTCCAATTCAGCCACAGCGGTGAAGACCATTTCTTTCTTGGGTATACTTTTGCGAGCATAGAATTTCGTAGTCTGCCCATTCTGACTGGTCAAAGTGACTTCTCGGGTCGTGCAGTTTATGCAAACTTGATATTGGGTCAACAAATTCATACCCAATATAACATCCAACTTGGCGGACTCAATAATTATCAAAGAAGTTGTAAAACCGACTCCGTTGATATTGATTTCCAGATTACGGCAGACCAGATTGCTCTTGATTAAGGATCCCGGGGTTTGTACCAGCATATTTTTGCCCAAAAGCGAACAAGGAAATTTGTTTTGGGCAACAAAACTCCGAGAAATAAAAGAGTGGGAAGCCCCAGAGTCAAATAAAATTACTGCAGGTATGTTCTTAACAGAAAACATACCAATGACGACTTCGGGGTTCTCTTGGGCTTCATCGGCGGAGAGGTGATGCACGTTCCCAGTAAAGTTTTGCTGGTTCGGGCATGACTCCATAAATTTGACTTGTGGCCTGAATAGGGCATTCGCCTTGCTGTTCTTGGGGCACTGTCTGGCATAATGTCTATTTTGCCCACAACTGAAGCAAGAATTGTTGCGCTGGCGCTCCTCGTGCACTGGGTTGGTCACGACATTCTTGACTTGAGTGGTGGTCTTGTTAACATTCTGTTGCCAATTGGGCTTGTATTCCACCTAAGTCTGCTGCCAGGTACGAGCCTTTTGCACTGGTTGTCCATCCTTCTTTGGCTCAAACTTGCGCTTGTGGTCGTTGTTAACAGGCCTATTATCTGATACAAGCTTGTGCTCCCTTTCAGCAATGAAAGCCTTGTTTACCAGAGTTTGGAAATCTGGGAAATCAAACATACTGAGAGTACACCGGAGTTGCGGATTTAATCCACCAAGAAATCTGTCAATCTTTCTTTCTTTGGTGGCTACGTCATAAAGGGAGTAACGGGCCAGATGATTGAATTTTTGCAAATATTCACCCACAGACTAATTTCCTTGGATGAGTGCGAGAAATTCTCGCTGCTTAGTCTTCATAATTCCAGTAGGGATATGATATTTCCGGAACTGATCCTTAAATTTTGACTAGGTGATTTCTTCATCAGCAGGCCACATGGCTTTTGCATTTTCCCACCATATGGCAGCAGTGCCTTCAAGATAATGAGTTGCAAATGGAACTTTATCATTTTCTTCAGTACGAGCAATCTCAAGCTTTTTCTCAATGGTACGCAACCAACCGTCTGCATCCAACGGATCAACAACCTGACTGAAACTGGGGGGCTTGGTCCTCTGAAAATCTGACAGCTTGGAGTAATGACCGTTCTGATTTCCATTCTGTCCAACCATAGCTTGCACACTTCTTAATATTTCAATCAGATCATTGTTCCTTCTTTCCTCAAACATACACAGAATTTGCTCGGTGGAGGGCGGATTTGGCGGTGGAGGCGGTGGTGGAACGTACGGCTCGGGGGAGTGTCCTGCCTGTCGTGCGGAACGACGAACAGGGGTACCCTCGCGAACATTGCTACTGCTGCCTCCCCGCGGCATCCTATTATGATTTTTTCCCAAGACAACGCAACCGAGATGAGAAACATCCAAAAATAAATTGGGGAAAAGCCAGCAAGAAAACCCGAAAGAGAACGAAATAACGAAGAAAACACGGCGAATAAAATAGAGTTCCAACATAATTATACATAGACTCATACATGAAAGATAACCAACATGCCAGGTTCAACTACTCTCATGCAGAAAATGAAACATCATGACTCGTACGACTACACTCGTACACCATCCTGACGACTGCGAATACTCAGAAGCTCTACTGCTCTGCTGGTGCTACGGTGTCCTCTCCTGAAGCGGACTCGGATCCTGAACTAATGAGGTTAACTGAGACCTCCGGGTTAAAGGTAACACGACGACGCTGCCTAGAGGTCTCTCCCTCAGGGGCAGGTGTAGGGTGAAGCATCGGGGCTATAGGAGTAGCGAGAAGTGTAACCCACTCAGCAGGGGCACTGAGAGGGTTCACCGTCGAGGCGCCCGAGCTACTCGGAGGAGTAACCGGTGAAACAGGGGAGCTAGAACTGACTGGAATATAAGGAGTAAATCCCAGGGAGGATGGAGTAGTGGCAGATCTAGTAGAGACTAAAGCAGAGGCTAAAGCAGTACGGGCACGAGTTAGCTCTCGAGCCAGCTCGTGGATCATAAGATAGCTAGCGGTGATATAACGAGCAAGATGGCTAGCAACACTATCAGACTCCGGATCAATGATAGGGAAACGGACACGACCATTGTCGTGCAGAGAAGGATAGTAGTAGAAACCTGGGTGGTTCTGCATCCGGACCTAGTTATAACGAAGCTCGACAAGGACCTCGAATGCAGCAAACTGGATAGCCTGAGAAGCGGTAGAAGCGTAACCGCTCCGAGAGGTACGAGTGTAAGTGCTGGAATCGGAACTGGTGCGCAGAGTAACCACTGCGTGATACTCATACACTGAGTCAGCTAGACGCTCCCGGTACACGCAATAGACTGGATCATCACCGAGAGGATACATCCGACGCCACACATTGCGAAGGAGATGCGGCGACGTGAACGGCATCAGCTGCAACTGGCACGGATACGGCACCTGAGCCATCTACACTCACAACCATTAGCAGGTTAGCATAAAAATAAAACAAGTGCATGCAATGCAACAACCAGCTATAAATGCTACCGGCACTCAATTTAGACTCGTATCTAACATCCAGTTAACACGTCGAAATCTAGCGTGGCCTACAGTCAGCGCGGCTCTCATACCAAGCGTTGTGGGACCCCGGTTCAGAGCGACCGGTTTACCATGCATTGCCAGCCTAGAGACCATGTCTTCTCGCAACACACAATATCTTGGTATAGAAAACAACTACTTTATTGATGCTAGCGAATCATAGTTTATATTACAACAGGTGTCGAGGCCAAGCGCCACACACGGTGCGGCTGAACAATATGTACATTATTTAGTGAACATAAAGGGGCCTCGATCACATCAACTACGCGGCAGCGGAACAACGTCGTAGCAGAAACTCCATAGCACAGGGACACCGATGTGGACACGATCTAGACTCGAGCAGCACTCCTTTCCAACGAGACTTTCCTGAAATCTGGCATGACACGCCAGGTCAGTACATGGAATGTACTTGCAAGCTCACAACAGGCATAATCATAATGACAAACAATATCATGATAATTAACCAATTAATAATGCAATAATGTTTCAACATGTTGTGATCATGCTCTTGTGATAAAAGTCCCTCGGGACTGGCTTACCAACCGTGATCGTTCTTGGATCACAAACGTACCACCATCGTGGTCTTGACTAGGGGCATCTCGTGATCCTTACGGCGATCACAACCACGACCAATACTTGGTCTCGAACATCTCGATGGCTTTCCCACCATCATCAACAGTGCAAAGTTCATAAATTAGTGTGCAAAATTTATTAAATGTTGACCCATGGTGTGACCTACTACGAGCGTGTCCGTAACCGTGGACTCGGCTATCGATAGATTATTACACTCTGCAGAGGTAGCACACTGTACCCACACCACGGAACCCATGGCCTCGCACTCCCATTCGGGTGGACCAACGGCATTCCGATGAAACCCCTCCATTGCCATGACACTCTCCCGGCCACTCCGACTCAATCCCCACCGGGCTAGTCATGGGTGGCCCCGTGTCTACCAAAGACACAACGACCACCGTCGTGGCCAAAACGATCCCACAAGGGGACCCGGTACCATAATCTCAACAACGGGCACACAAGGTTATGTCTGGTTACCGGGCCAGGGTAAGCATGCCCATAACCTTCCCTAGTTGGAGGCACCGACCAGAGGCATGACAACGGACCGAATCAAGGCCTTCCCATAAAGGCAAATGTGGTTGCACTGGGAAAAACTCGATTCAGTGGCACCATGACCCGGCCAACGATATATTCAAGTTGAGTTATATTTGGGTTCAACTTAAAGTAAAAATGACCGGTGTCATCACATGCCATGAAATGCAACACTACATATACATCACATATTAACGGAAATGACGGAGTCAACTATATTCACACTAAGCATAAACATCAACAACTCGTGCCACTTTTCTGGTTAGGATAAACCTCACTTTAAACAGAATTTTCTAGCAAATTTTATTATTTTACTCATGCAAGAAAATTACCTCAAGTAATTACTCATATGCATAACAATATTATTCTTTCATCACCACAAAAGAATCCTAGTTTCTTTACCAACTAGGTTAGTTTCAAACATTGTGTAAATCAAGCACAATGACTAAAACAAGCACTTAACAGAATATAAATAACATAATAGTTATTTAAATGCATGGATTAAATCTTTCATTCAAGTAAGAAAATCATAAATATTGAAATGACACCATGAAAATGTTGCTGTGGCTTGCCTTAGTGCAGATGAGGGTCACAAGCCTTCTGGTGATCCTCAAGACAAGCCTCGCCCTCTGAAAATAATTTTAAACACAAGAAGAAATATCAAGAACCCTTCTGAAAATCACCAAAAAATCTAGACAGCACAGAAAAATCTCATTTTTGGCGAGCTGCTAGATTTCTTTGCAAAGAACACAATGCAAAAAGAATCAATTCATTTGGACTGATGGTTGAAGAGTTATAGATGTTTGAAGCTCTCTGGAAAATATATATAAATTTGAATTTAAATAAAACAAACTAGGGGGGTGACGTCGAAGGCGTAAAGCCTCCGGCCGCCACCACTCGTACCGCTTCGCGCGCGTACTGAGTGGCTGACTAGCGGGCCCCGCTAGTCAGGTGAGGGGGAGAGGGAGGAGGAAACAGAGGGGGCCGCGGCTTCGCCGGAGCTCACGCCGGCGGCGAGGGCTCCTTGGCCAAAACGAGAAGGAGGGATCGAGAGAGGGGATGGAGGCGCACCTGCCCGTACCCGTAGCGTAGCTAGGGGTAGTTGGACGGCGTCGAAATCGACCTCGCAAGCGGAGGCAGAGAGCGGTGGTCACTGGAGACGAAGACGACGGCAAACAGAGGCAACTCCAGGGGCTCCAAGTGGACGGAACGGCTTCACCGAAGAGTGGCGAAGGCTCTGGAAGGGTCGCCCAGGCTAGGGAGGGGCTGGAGCTACCGCGACAACCCGAGGGGATCGCCGGCGAGCTCGAGCTCGGGGACGGTGGCCCGTGGCGTGCCCGGCCGGGCTACGGTTTCCTACGAGGTTGTGGAGTGTGTGGGAGTGGAGGATGATGCTCGAGGAGGCTGGGGAGGGCTCCATTTATACGCGAGCACCGAGGGGGGTTCGAGCTCCGCCGGTGGACACCTGGACACAGCGCCCGGCGATGAGCGGCATCAGTGAGAGGGGGAGAAGGCGATGCAGCTCACGCAGGGACTGTGGGCGAACGGGGACGAGCACAGGGGCACTGGGGTGGCGATGAGCACAGTGCGCATCGCACTGTTACGTTAGCCGGACCGCCCCCGTGCTTGCTGCGGTGAGCTCTAGCATCGGCGAGTGCCAGGGGGAGTTAAGGGGGTTGGGACGAAGATGGTGGCGAGGTTCACTACAAAAAAAAAGACACATCTGTGACATTTTGGGCCGAACGAAATTTTTTTCTATCATACATATGACACTTCTATGACGATAATTGTGACAAAACCCGGTATCATCATAGATGTGTTGGGCTCCTACTTCTATGACAAAAAATCATGACAGAAAATGGGCTTTTCGTCCTGGGCGGGCCGGAGACGCAGCTGCATGACATTCTTTGGGTCGTCCATGATGGAAAAAACCGTGGTAGAAGCGAGGGCGAGGAAAATTTCGGGGAGTTCCCGGTTACGGTGGGAGGTCGGGGGCCGAGCGATGCGCGTTTCTCTCGTACACGTACGCGCGTGTGTGCGAGGCGTTGGCTCTAACTGAACCCGAGCGAGGCGTTGGGCTCTAACTGAACCCGAGCGATTGCACTGCAGGCTACGCGTTACTGAACCCGAGCGATCAATCGATGGCTGTTAACTGAACCCGATCGAGCGATTCCTTTGCTACTGCTACTAACTGAAGCCGATCGATGCTGCCTCTCGGATGAACAGTGAGCGTTGCGGGGGGGTTTGGATGAACAGTGAGCGGTGGCGTTGCCTCTGGATGAATAGGACCCCGTGGTGTGGTGGAGGGCTAGATGAACAGTAGACGGTAGAGGGGTGCCCGTGGAGGGGTGGTTGAACAGGACCCCGTGGTGTGGAGGGCTGGATGAACAGTAGACGGTGGAGGGGTGCCCGTGGAGGGGTGGTTGAACAGTAGCCGGTGGAGAAGCGCGCGGTGGAGGCTGGATGAACAGGAGCCCGTGGAGGCTGGAGGAGGTCGACGGTGGAGATGAACAGTATCCCGTGGAGTCCCGTTTTGCGGTATCCCACACCCCTCCCGATGAACAGGACCCCCATTTCGACC
>NC_057799.1:427079095-427088470 GCF_018294505.1 Triticum aestivum | reverse complement strand
CGTTTCGTCCGTTTTGCGGTACGCCACACTCCTCCCGATCAACAGGACCCCCGTTTCGACCGTAGGAGGTCCTTTTCCTCCGTTTTGTGGTACGCCACACCCCTCCCGATCAACAAGACCCCCGTTTCGACCGTAGGAGGTCCGTTTCCTCCGTTTTGCAGTACGCCACACTCCTCCCGATCAACAGGACCCCCGTTTCGACCGTACGAGGTCCGTTTCCTCCGTTTTGCGGTATGCCACACCCCTCCCCATGAACACGACGCATTTCGTTGCCTCCCCATGAACACGACGCATTCCGTTGCCTCCCCATGAACACGACGACGACGTTGTTTCTCTGTTCCGACCCAGCCTTGTACATGAGCCCTGGCCGTACGTATGCGCGAGTAGGCGTTCGAGACCCCGCCCGTATGTGCACATACGTGGCCGTATTTTCTTTCTTGCACCCTGGCCGTTGTACGTACGTGTACATGCTACGTGGGCGCCTCTACTACGACACGTACGCGCCTCTACTACGACACGTGCGCGCCTCTACATCCACCAGTATATATGTACGTACACGTTCGCGACCAGAATGACAACGCTACGTATGCTTCAACCAGGTGGGTCCCGACTGTCAGGCACTTCCTTGCCTGCGAAGATGTAGCTGGTGGGTCCCAGCAGTCAGGGGGGTGAATCATTTTTTTTGCCCGGACGCACTTCCTTGCGTGCGAAGATGTAGCTGGTGGGTCCCAGCAGTCAGGGGCAAACGTTTTTTTTGCGAAATACGGTGGCCCGTCCGGTGGGTCCCCGCTATCAGGTGGAGGAATAATTATTTTGCACATAATAAGGACACACTTCCTTGCTGCGGCCGTGGACCCAGCTGTCAGCCTCTCCACGTACAGTCCACGTCCGATGGAAGCCGTTCCTTGACCACGTTGACCACGCCGCGCCGAGAGCACCAGGGCAGTGGACGACGGCGAGGCCTAGGAAGGGGACGACGCGGAGTCGGGGAAGACGCGGCAGTGGATGCCCACGCGTAGAGGAGTACGAGGGTTCACTGGTTCGCTGCGGTGTGAGGCTGCCGTCGCCGCAGAATAATAGGGGGTGTGGGTGAGTAGAGGGATGGCCTGGCGGTGAGGCCTCCGCCGCATCGCAGCCGGCCACGGGAGGCAGGAGCACGAGGCACGACCGGCGCTGGTTTGGGCGGCTGGAGCAAGAAGACCAGAGGTTGAAGAAGCACTATAGCCGTTGGATGGACATCGTACGGTCACTGGAGCTAGAATCGTGCATATTGACTAAGTTGACAAAGCCCTCCGTCCCCGTCAACTTAGTAGGCCCACAAGTCAGCCTGCCACTATACTGGGTCCCAGCTAACAGGAGGAGTATTCATTTTTTTGTGCGTAATAAGGAGGCACTTCCTTGCGTGCGAAGATATAGCTGGTGGGTCCGAGCTGTCAGCGGCGGTAACATTTTTTTTCGTGAAATACAGAGGCCCTTTCGGTGGGTCCCTGTTGTCAGGTGGAGGAATCATTATTTTGCGCATAATAAGGAGGCATTTCCTTGCGTGCGGCCGTGGACCCAGCTGTCGGCCTCTCCACGTACAGTCCACTTTAGATGCATGTCGATCGTTGATCACGTTGACCAGGCCGCGCCGAGAGCACCAGGGCGGTGGATGACGGCGAGGCCTAGGAAGGGAACGACACGGAGGCAGGGAAGACTCGGCAGTTGTTTCCCACGCGGAGGCGAGTACGACTGTACGAGGGTTTACTGGTTCGTCTGTTGTCGCTGGAGAATAACAGCAGGTGTGGGTGAGTAGAGGGATGGCTAGGCCAGCGATGGGAGTACGGTGGGGCGGTGAGGCCTGCGCGGCAGCAGAGCCGGCCGCGGGGAGGAGGGAGTAGGCAGTCCCGCCGGCGCTTGTTTGAGCGGCTGGAGCAGGAAGAGCAGAGATTGAAGAAGCACGACGGCCGTTGGATGGCCATCCAACAGTCACTGCTTGTGCGTCAACCTTTTTTTAGGAAAGCCTCAAATCTGTGGAAAACAACATACAGCCCATCTGCCCTAATAATTTACAGCCCATTTGCTAATTATTAAGGTTTTTTTTGGATCCCATATTCTTTTTGTTAGCATTACAGCCCATATTGTGGCCACGGTTAAAAAATTATACGAAATTTTGCATATTTCGGTGTGGTCCGAACTGTTTTTAATCCCGAAATTTCAACTCACATTCAAACTGATTTAAAATCCAACAAATTTCGACTCACATTAAAAATAAATGTATATCGATATAAAATCCAACAAATTCTCCACGCATAAAAATTAATGTAATTTAAAATCTCGAAATGAAAAAAAAGATATTTGAAACTAATTGCCGGTTTGATGTGTTTTAAAAATGTACAGCCCATTTCTCATTACTTATGGGCCATTTTCTCGGCCAGCCGAATGAAAGCTCTCCTCGTCTTGAAAGATTTGCAGCCCAACAGGCCTGACAAAGCGACTTACTTGGCAAATCACAAAAAAACTGGGCTGTGGCCGTGGACCCAGCTGTCAGCCTCTCCACGTACAGTACTCTTCCGATGGAAGTCGTTCCTTGACCACGTTGACCACGCCGCGCGGAGAGCACCACGGCGGTGGACGATGGCGAGGCCTAGGAAGGGGACGACGCAGGGCCGGGGAAGACGCGGCAGTGGAAGCCCGCGCGGAGAGGAGTACGAGGGTTCACTCGTTCGGCTGCGGTGTGAGGCTGCCGTCGCCGCAGGGCCTGGCTAGCGGTGGGAATAGTAGGGGGCGGTGAGACCTCCGCGGCAGCACAGCCGGCCACGGGAGGCAGGAGCATGCGGCACGACCGGCGCTGCTTTGGGCGGCTGGAGCAAGAAGACCGGAGGTTGAAGAAGCACTACGGCCGTTGGATGGACATCGTACGGTCACTAGAGCTAGAATCGTTCATATTGACTAAGTTGACAAAGCCCTTCATCCCCGTCAACTTAGTAGGCCAACAAGTCAACCTCCCACCAAGGTGGGTCCCAGCTAGCCGGGGGAGTATTCATTTTTTTGTGCGTAATAAGGAGGCACTTCCGGTGGGTCGAGCTGACAGCGGGGGGGGCATTTTTTCGTGAAATACGGTGGCCCGTTAGGTAGGTCCCAGCTGTCAGGGGGCAAACGTTTTTTTCACAAAATACGGTGGCCCGTCCAGTGGGTCCCTGCTGTCAGTTGGAGGAATCGTTATTTTCCACGTAATAAGGAGGCACTTACTTGCTGCGGCCGTGGACCCAGCTGAGACTCTCCACGTTGACCTCGCCGCGTTCCGTTGCATGCATGCGTCCATGGGCGTGGTGCGTCCCAACTGTCAGCCTCTCACGTACAGTCATCTTCCGATGACTCTCGGTTGTTGACCATGTTGACCACACCGTGCCGAGCGCACCCAGACTGGAACGACCCGGAGATGGGGAAGACGGGGCAGTGGAGTCGCAGATGGAGAGGAGTGGGAAACTTCACTGGTTCGGGTGCGCGGCAGCACAACCGCGGTGCCGCCCACGGGAGACAGGAGCAAGAACAGAGGTTGAAGAAGGAGCACGGCTGTTGGATTAACATCCAACGGTCCAGCTGCTAGAATCATTTGTTGATTAAGTTGACAAAGCCGTGCGTACACGTCCGCTTAGTAGGCCCACAAGTCAGTCACCAAATCTGACGGGTCCCAGCTGTCAACGGGATGAATAATTTTTTTGCAAAACAAGGAGGCACTTCCTTCCGTGCGAAGATACAGCCGGTGGGTCCCAGCTGTCAGGTGGAGAAATAATTTTTTTCGCAAAACAAGGAGGTCCCTCCTGTAGCTGGTTCGAATCCAAACCTAGACTATGACTATATATGGTGCTATGCTACTCTGCAAGTAATGAAACTGACATATCCAACGTTTGCTTCTCCTCTTCTCTACTTACTCTGCCTAGCATCAGAAGCTCTGGCCGCAGCAACCATGTTCGCTGGCTGCTCGTCCACCTGCTCTTCAGCAGGCAACAACCAGATATGCGCCAAGTCGCCACCCATACCATCGCCTGTGGGTCTCATCACACCCCCGCCGGCATGCGCACCGCAACCGATTGCTCATCGCAACCCGCTGCCCTTGGTGTGGTGCCACTGCTGCAAATCACGCAGAGTCATCCATCGCGTCTCAACCACAATCCGCAACCCTGGCCGAGTCTTCTACAAATGCCCGAATCATGGGGTAATAATATGTTTAAGTGTTGTTCTGCTGCTTTCAGTTGCTGATTTTTTAATAGTTTGGTTGATGATCTTCCAATTTGATTCTTGCAGAAAAGGGAAGATTCGTGTGATTTGTATTTCTGGGAAGTTGCTGATGTTGGGGAATGCAACTACGCTGATTATTTGGTTAGCCGAGGAATCCCAATACCAGCAGGTTGGGGTGTTGGACAAGTAACTGAAGGAACGGCAGAAGAGGAAGATGCAGAGCAGAAGGTTAAAGATGCAGTTCCTCTGATCATGGTCAAGCAACAGCTGTTGAACGGCCTTGACAGCAATGAGGAGATGAAAGAGCTTGTGAAGATAATGGGAAAAATCGATGTGCTCTGTAGGATGATTGTCTCTTTATTTGCAGTGTATGTAGCACTCGTGATGTATTCAGTGGCTACGACATGAGCACTTTGCTGAAACTAGTAATGAATGAAACCTGTGTAGCAGGCTGGGCGTAGTGTTGTGAACATCTAATGATTTCTATTAACGGAAATCAGGGGGTATCCCCTTTTGCTCATATAAATAAATAAATAGCAGAGGCCCTGTCGGGTCAGCTTTGTTCTCATTCGAAGACGTCGAGCAAATTGCAGTCCAACAGCAAACTATGTCATCAAATTCAAGTTTCACAGCCAAATATGAGTACAACTAAACAACAATGTCATCATGTTTTAGTTGTCATACAATCACCAAACACAAATCAACATACATAACAAGTGATGTTCTCACAGCAAAATACTAAACAACATGTTCATCAGGTTTCAGTTGTCATAGCAAACACAATTTGACATAGTAGATAAAAAAACGTCTTCTGACAGGCAAATACGACAAAAGCAATGTAATCATCATCCGCAGTAGCAGCGTCAACATCTTCGCCATGTGTATCAGTCTGAATCGTAATTCCCCACGGTGTCATCTTCTTCTTCGTCCTCAACGTCCTCAAACGTTGGCTTCTTCTTGATCAACTCTTGTATGTCCACAGCACGACAGGCAATCTTTTCGCCGGCGTCATTGATGTGATGGTTCTCAAAGATATTAGGAACATCTGTGTTATCTTGTACATCAGGAGCAGTGTAACCATCATCTTGTTGTGCAACTTCATTAAACGAATTCCTCTGCTCAAACCTTTGCAATACTCTCCAGTCATCGCTACGTGCAAATGTGTCTTCCAAGAAAAATATCCGTGTTGCTTGATTTGCCAAAATAAAAGGCTCGTTGGTCTGGTATGCCGCCTTGACATTGATGGATTTGAAATAATCATCAGCTCTGGGTTTTGCGATCCTGGAAAATAGGTTATACCAACGACAGCACAACAGAACCACACACCGATGATCCTCGAAACTGGAGATATATTGCAACTGAACAATGTCTATTATGTTAGCATACATTTCAGTTGTCTCTTTGTCATACGTATCCGTGCTCATGATGGCACTATTTTGTGTCTTCCTGCCTTCATCTCGTGCAAGGGTGTTGTAGCGCACATCTCCAACAACGCAAGATTCATAATGTCTTACCCGAGTATCAGGACCCATTGCTAGTGAGTAAAGGGCATCATCAACTTCCTGCCCATCCTCCTGCATCTTCTTAACCTATGGTTAGAAAATAGACAAGCTGATCATCTTATGTACTCAATATATTAAAAAAACTGACAGTGCACTTCAAAAGCTTACATGGTTCTTGAACCATTTCGCAAATTCTGCCATAACCAGTTTGTCAATGTTTCTTGGATTTTGCGGCAGTAACTCCTCTTTGTAGATGCTGCACAACATAGTGATCGCGTCAAACATCTAAATATATAAGAATGTGCTGCAAGTTTAGTAGATTATGATGTATAAGCTGCAGTACTGCACTTACTTGATATAAGGTAGTATCTCAGGACAGTTATTCAACACATACCAAACCATTTTGTCCAAATCTTTAGGTTTGTCCTCTTGTCGACTCTTCCCTGTAACTCGAACAGAATAATCGAAAACATTGAGCCCGGGATTGTCTTCACCCACCTCTTTGCTAAGCTGATCAGCTGTTTCAATGTATTTTGAGCAGAATGTCAACGCTTCTGTAGCAATGTAGGCCTCTGCAATGGAACCCTCGGGTCTAGCTCTGTTCCTAACATAGCCCTTGAAAGTGCCTAGCCACCTTTCAATAGGGTACATCCAGCCATACTGTACTGGACCTCTAAGTAGTGCCTCATCAGGTAGATGAACAACCAAATGCACCATCACATCAAAGAAGGCTGGAGAATATATCTTCTCAAGGTTGCATAGGATAGTTGGTATCTTGTCTCTAAGACGCTCCAAAGCATCTATCCTGATATTCCTACTGCAGAGTTCCCTGAAGAATTGTCCCAACTCTACAACTGCTCTGTATAAGTCAGGGCGGCCCAATCCTCTAAGGATAACAGGTAAAACCCTTTGAAGTAGGACATGGCAGTCATGAGTTTTCAACCCTTGTACCTTATTTCCATCTGCACTGACTCTCCTTTCAGGGTTGGAAGCAAATCCATGTGGGAATCTCACACGTGACAGGACCTCGCAGAATTCTTTTCTTTTTACCTTGTCCAAGACGTACACAGCTGGTGCCATATCCCGTGGTTTACCTTCATCTTGCACCTACAAATCCTTTCTGATACCCAGGTGTGTCAAATCAATCCTAGATTTTAAGGTATCTTTCGTCTTGCCTTCAATATTAATAACTGTGCCGATAATGCTGTCACATATATTTTTCCCGATGTGCATCACAGCAAGATTATGCCGCAGATCCAAATCTTTCCAATACTCCAAGTTCCACAAAGTGGACTTGCGGGTAAACAATAATCTCTCTTCTACCCTGCCACGCTTCCTTTTCTCGCTACCATTACCAGGATGTTTCCTGGTGTAATATGCCTGACCTTCTCTAATTCCACTTGCAACTCATCGGCGGTGAGCCTCTTTGGCGCATCACGGTTTTTGATGCTTTGCATTGAACACATGTCTTCGGTATTTTCTAGAATGCGGCTTGTCCTTGGCATGGAAACGGCGGTGTCCAATGTAACAGATCTTGCTAAGTATTGCATATGACAGCAGATTCCTGTCACAGCGAACACATGCATTGTAACCATGTGTCGTTCGCCCTGACATAGTGCCCAAAGCCGGATAATCATGGATGCACCAAATTATAACAGCACGCAGAAAGAAATCAGCTGGTGGGCTGCTATATAGGTCTCGAGTGAGAACACCCTTCCATAGCTGTTGAAGTTCCTCCACAAGAGGCTCCATGAACAAATCAAAATCCTTTCCATGACTTTTTGGACCTAGGATGAGCAAGGCCATCACGTAGTTTGATTCTTTGGTGCAGACATTTGGAGGCATGTTGTAAGGGATAACAAGCACTGGCCACATGCTATATGTGGCGCTCTGGTGGCCAAATGGGTTAAATCCATCTGAAGCTAAGCCAAGTCTAATGTGTCTTGGGTCAGCAGCAAACTCTTCGTGTTTATCATTGAAGCTTTTCCACTCACTACCATGAGATGGATGGCTCATTACATTCTGATCTCTGTACTCCTTGTTCCTAGAATGCCACAGTACATCCTCTCTTGTTTCAGCATCATGAAACAACCTCTGCAATCTTGGTATAATTGGAAAATGTCTCAGAACATTATGAGGAATCCTCTTCACAGCATCGCCATCTTTCCATCTTGATGATTTGCATTTCGGGCATTCACTTAAGTTGGCATAATCCTTCCGGAACAGAACACAATTATTCTTACAAACATGGATCATATCATATCCAATTCCAACTGCACGAAAGAAATTCTTCATTTTACTGTAGGTGTGTGGCAGCTCAGACGCATCTGGGAAAGATTCGCGGAAAGCAGCCAACATCGCATCGAATGATTTGTTGGTCATCCGCTCAGATGTCTTCACCTGAAGAAAGGTGACCATAGCTGAGAATACTGACAGCTTATTTCCTGGGGTGACAGCAACGTTGCATTGTTCCAACATGCGGGCCCACCATTTTTCTTCTGCAGGTGAAAGTTCACGGAATGCACGAGCATTTCGTAGCATTGTTTCAATGTTGGTCAAACTCACTGGCTCCGCCACCGCCACCTCCTCCTCCTCTTCCACCTGAGCATCAGGCAGATCAAGATGGTGATCTGCTGCTTCCACGTAGTCAATAACATTGACGTTCACAGCTTCACCATGATGAACCCACCTAGTATAGGTGACCGACATCCCATACAAGTGTAGATGATTTTGCACAGTTGACTGGGGTCTTGTAACTGAATTCATACAACTGCTACACGGGCAGAGCACATCTGATTTCGGACCACCGTACTCAGCTCTGATAAAGTTCATGAAGTTTTCAACCCCCTCGACATATGCAGCGGAGAATCTTCGAGCAGAAGTTATCCAAGTACTGTCCATCTGTTAGACATACAAATTAGTTCTTCTACTAGATATTACAGGAAAAACATATATGCTTTTTTATGAAGTCCAGAAAAAAATACCTAGGTCGATGTCTAAAGCTATGGCAAGATATTTGGACGAGCAGATCTAAGTAACGAAATATATGTAAAGCTAATTAAGCAAACAGATTTGAGTGCCAAATTATGGCAGGCTGTTTCAGCAGTCAATGAGGCCGAGCACACAGCCATCAAACTATCGAAGGCCATCGCAGCAACAAAGATCGAGTATAAAACGGTGTAGAGCTATTTCACCTAACAGATTGGCTACTAGACCATGGCAATCTACATCACAATAAATATATGGCAGGATATTTTAGCAACCAATCGGCCTTGTCATGCCATCTCAGCTAAGCAGATTGAGTGCAGAACAGGGCAAGGAAGCTTCTTAAGCAGAGCATATTGACAGTAAACTACTTCGGCAAACAGTGAGATTAACAGCGTCTATCAGCTAACAATCAGCGCTACACCGACATGAACGGGGCCTCAGTCTAGAATGCGCGTACCGTGGGAGAAGCTGACCACCGTGCGTCTCCACACGAACGTCTCCAGCGGTGGCGGTGCTGACCGCCGTGCGCCTCCACAAGAACGTAGCCAGAGGTGGCGGAGCGGCTAGAGGACGGCAGTCTACGAGAGCGTATTGTGGGAGCGAGAGGATCGCCGAACCGCGGCGCCGACGTATCGGTGCGGCGGGGAGGGTAGCTTTGGCGGAG